>NC_056591.1:24771318-24803818 GCF_018340385.1 Cyprinus carpio | reverse complement strand
ATTTTGTTCATTCGCTGTTGTATATTTTTTATTTTAATTTTTTTTGGTGAGCTTCACTTCTGTCCTTGAAATGCAGTGTGGATCCAAATAGAGTACAGAAATCTCCCTTCATTCAAGAGAGAGTAACTGGTTGTTTGAAAGTCAGATTACTAGAATATGTGCGCTTTGAAATCGTAACCCAGCTGAAGTTTTAAAATCACATCTTAGTATGCAAGTTTTAAGGTGGTTCTTATTCAAATTATTTAATTCAGAGCTGCCTAATCGTGCCCCTGGACATCATTCTCCCTGCTGAGTTTCCTTCCTGCCCTGTTCTAACCAGCTGCTTCAATTTTCAAGTCTGCATCCCAATTCACATACAATAGTTCAAACTGAAAGTATGTACTTTTCTGGGGAACTGTATATTACTGAGAATATAGTAAAACACTGTGATTGTATGTGTACATATATTTTAAATGGTTGATAATGTGTAGTATATACTGTGCAGGAATTGGTAAGTAGTAAATTGGTATTCTAATCCAAACATAGCCCAAATTCAGTGTGAACATAGATCACAAGGATCTGGACTGAGCACCACTGATTGAATTTCTCTCAGGTCTATTTGTTCAATTGTCAGTTCACCAACAACCAGACATATTATCTTAGGGTATTTCAAAGAAAAAAAAAAATAAATTTACACACACTCCCTTCCATCCAGCCATCAAATACATCCACTGAATTAAATAAAGACCTCCCCCCTCCCCTATGCTCTAGATGGCTTAATTAGGCCCATCTTCCAATTAAGAGGCAAACTTTGCCAGATCCTGACCTCCAGCCTGTCCTGGAGTAATGAGGACTACCCAGTAACATGCTCTCTCTTCTCTCTCTCTCTCTCTCTCTCTCTCACACACACACACACACACACACACACACACATATATTTTCCCTCCCTTCATGTTTAAATGCTGCTTGATTTAACAATAGAGAGGGAGAGAAAATAAGGATAGAATACAAATGGTAGCTCATAGAATTTTGAGAAAACACAGTAATCCCTGTTTTTGTAAACAGATGCTGTGATTGACTGCCTGTGGAGCGCTTCAGCCTCAGAGGTGCTTTTCAGATATTCAAATAAAAAAGCTGATGCTTAAGTTTCTCGAACGAATCTTAATCAATTACAGTCAATTAATCGATTACAGTGAGCGTAATTGATTACTGTTGCTTGATTTGCAGCACCTAATTTTATTTATTTTGATTTGTTGTGCCGCTTTATTCATTTTTTATTTGTTTTATTTGAAATTGTTCACTGTAACATTAACGTCACCATCTTGCCATTCATGTACTTTTTATACATTAATTTCTTTTGGTGGTCGCAGCAATGCATCACTGACATTTTTGTAAGGTTAAACTCTTCCCAGCTTGGTTGCATTTCTGAAGACAGACATGGCCTCTAATGCAGTCAGAAAGCAAGCACCAACTCTCATTGAAATAACTTAATGCTGGGCTGCCCAAATGTTACATATTTTTTGCTTTAGGTGTGTGACATCATAAATATGTTAGGGTCAGCTATTATTTTTATTTAATAGTTTGTCCATATCCGGCATTAATAAAAAAAAAAAACAAAAAAACCAATATTATTCAACTACAATAATCAATTACAATTAATAAAATTTACAAATAAAATAACCACTAAAAGAACTGCTATTCAAATTTGGAGTAAATTATGGAGCATATTTACGCAGCGTCTACACTTATTTGATTATAATGGATGTGTTTGAGTTTAGTCATGTTGTAATTGTCATTTTTCATGATTAGCTAATTGCAGTGGCTGTAATTGATATCTTGATAATTGTTTTGATTAATTGTGCAGCCCTTATACTCAGAAACCTTACTGTCATTCTTCAAGAACAGCACTTTCTTCATTCACACAAATAAATTTTTCATTGACTCTGTCCTTAACAACTTCTGTTGTGTTTCCTCACAGATAAAATCATCCGCCACAGGGCCTGCAGTCTGAAGGATACTGCACACGCCATGATCGCCTCTGAACTGGACCCTGAGTTTGACCGCATGTGTGAGGAGATCAAGGAGTCCTGCAGGAAGAGAGGTGACACGACATCTATCCATCTATCCATCTATCCATCCATCTATCCATCCATCTATCCATCTATCCATCTATCTATCTATCTATCTATCTATAATTTATTTCTATAATTTATTATATGTATGCAAATAAAGAAATAAATGTGGATATAAATACTTCATTTAGAAATCCTTAAGGGATGTATGGGTATCATTTAGAATAGTATGCAAATATGGATTCAGCCCTAGATTTTAGCATGCACAGAAAAAACATTAGTATTAGGGGTTTAATCGTCAAAGGCACATAATGTTTCAAAAAAAAAAAAAAAAATTCCAGGAAAAAAAGAGAATTCACATTAAAGGCTATTATGAGGGTCTTGGCAACCAGCACCTCCACCACCCTTTAATCAGCAGGGGGCTTTTCTCTCAGAATGATTTACTTCAGATTCCTGGAGTTTGTTCATTTTTTGTCTGCTGTAACAAGAATCTCGCACGGCCCTCTTCTGGGCCACCCCTCGGTTCCTTTTCATTTTGGCGGGTGGTTCAGTCGAACAAATACGGTGGGGTAAAAAATGACCTGCTTTAGAGAAGTGCTGCTGAATATTTTATGTGGTGCAGTGGAGAAGTTATGGCTATCGGTATTGTGGTGCGTAAGTTTGAAGCAGGGCTGCATCTGAATTAAAGACCGCTATGAAATTGCTTGATGAGGACTTTTTTTTTCTTGCTGTGTTGATGTATTTCCTATTAAAACAGGAAATTGGGATTGGGCTTGTACCTTTTTATTTTCATTTTATTTCTTTTTTTATTATTTATTTATTATTTTTTAAAACAAAAAAGCCATGAGTATGATTTACTACTAAATATTGCTAGTTAGACATAGGTGGTCTAAACAGGGGCTGAGCATATATCAATCTAGTGTGCATTTTATTGGACAAAATGAACAAACGCAGGATGAGTCATTCAGCATTTTCATTGAATTTTCCCAGGAGTCAGATGTAAAAAAAAAGTTACGTTTGGTACTTGTTTTACGAGTACTAGGCATATAGATTACTCTTAAAGCTAAACAGACATGGTCTAAAAGCCACAAAACACCTGATTTAATAAGTATTCAACAGTGTATATAAAGCCCACTACCAAGTCTTTGATTTTCTGGTCCCAGCTCGAATCCCTCCTTCAATGTAAGTCTGTTTTTTTTTTTTTCATTTTTGCATCTGCTAGGCGAGAATATGATTTCTTGGAACATGATGATGATCCCCTTGCGAGCAACCATCTTTCTAAAATCTCCTCTGAAGGCAGACATATATTTTCATATATAAAGAGCCATTAATACTGTCTGAGGGAAAAAACATTGTGTATATACTATAAAGACATCATATTTCGCAAAATGCAAAATTAAAAGTACATTACATTTAATCAATTAGCAGGCACTTTTATTCAAAGCAATGTACAAATGAGGACAATATGAGCAATTAAGCCAACAAAAGGGCAACAAAATATAAGTGCTGGGGCAAGTCCCAGTTAGTTTAACACTGTACCCATAGCAAAGTTTTCTTGCTGCCTCGCTGCCTTATGAGGCAATGACTTTGCAGGCAGCGTCTTTGCACGAAGGCACCTCATGAAGAAACTGATTTGGGAACAGACTTCTGAGGCAGAGTTAATGGTTTAATGAACAACAATAGAACAAAATTTTGGTGATAAGAAATATTAATTACTATAATACTGATTTTTGCTAGAAATAACATCAAAAGTGCAAAAAGTTAGTCAGATATATACAATTTACACACAAATGTCGAGATGTCGTTTAACATCTTCAAATGACTTGAATTGTCAAATTTTTCACAGATTTTTAGCCGGCTCAGGGTGCATCGTTACTCCCCTATTTTTTCTCTTTTCTCACTTCGTCTAACGAGCAGTTCTCAGTTGTTCTCCCAGCCTCTCAGACCACAGCACAGCTGCCCGTCCCTCCAAGCGCCGCAGCTACCAGGAAGCCCGTGGGAGAGGAAGTGGGATTAAGCAGTTCTCAGGGTGACATGGTGGACAAGCACTGCAGCAGTGAGTACATGCAGAACACAACAGCCAACAACAGTGATTGTCAAGGTCTCTGCTCTCTGTGCGGCAGCTTTTAGACTAGACTATTTCCGGGGTGACGACAAAATGCTGTACATTGACTACAGTTTGTGCTGACAACTGAGCCTTGCGAGGTTCGACACATTGTCTGCTTAACAGCTTGCCTGATGACAGGAGTTTTCACGAGGGACCGGTCCGTTGCGTGTGTGTGCGACGCTTCTCGGTCATTCATATGATCGCTCAGTCTGCTCCCCACACTATTCAAGAACGAAGGCGACTGAAGGGTCACTTGGTGCCCAGCATGCTATATAGCCGGTCGGTAGGGCTCATAGGCCGCAATGACCACTTTAAAAACCTGTACTGTTAATGAAACTCTGTCGTTGAAAGTAGGGTGGTGTGGTTATGTAATATATTACATTTTCTCCCCCCAATCCTCTTTATATTAGATTATACATAACAGTATTGTGAGGGGGGGAAAATTTTTTTTAAAGAAGGCAAACTTGCAGACTGACCGCCAGCCTGCCTGGAGAATGGAGGACTACCCAGTAGTATCTGCTCTCTTTCTCTCCTCTCTCTTCTCTCTCTCACACACACACACACACACACCACACACACACATAATGTTCAACCCTTAATGTTTATAAATGCTTGCTTGATTTTTAACAATAGAGAGGGAGAGAAAATAAGGATAGACTACAAACGGTCGGCTCATAGAATTTGAGGAAACACAGTAAAATCCCTGTTTTTGTAAACAGATGCTGTGATTGACTGCCTGTGGAGCGCTTCAGCCTCAGAGGTGCTTTTCAGATATTCAAATAAAAAAGCTGATGCTTAAGTTTCTCGAACGAATCTTAATCAATTACAGTCAATTAATCGATTACAGTGAGCGTAATTGATTACTGTTGCTTGATTTGCAGCACCTAATTTTATTTATTTTGATTTGTTGTGCCGCTTTATTCATTTTTTATTTGGGGTTTTATTTGAAATTGTTCACTGTAACATTACGTCACCAATCTTGGCCATTCAGTGTACTTTTTTATACATTAATTTCTTTTGGTGGTCGCAGCAATGCATCACTGACATTTTTGTAAGGTTAAACTCTTCCCAGCTTGGTTGCATTTCTGAAGACAGACATGGCCTCTAATGTCAGAAAGCATCAACTCTCATTGAAAATAACTTAATGCTGCTGCAAATGCATTACATATTTTTTGCTTTAGGTGTGTGACATCATAAATATGTTAGGGTCAGCTATTATTTTTATTTAATAGTTTGTCCATATCCGGCAGGACTGAAGGATTGAGACAAAAAAATAATTTTAGTTCCCTTGATTATGCAATTACAATTATTCATTTTGATTAATAGAATTTGCATTAAAAGAACTGCTATTCAAATTTGGAGGTAAAATTCATGGAGCATATTCATGATTAGCCACTTATTTGATTATAATGGATGTGTTTGAGTTTATTAATCATGTAATTAACATTCATCATTAATAATCAGCTAATTGCAGTGGCTGTAATTGATATCTTGATAATTGTTTTGATTAATTGTGCAGCCCTTATACTCAGAAACCTTACTGTCATTCTGTCAAGAACACAGCACTTTCTTCAATTCACACAAATAAATTTTCGCATTGGACTCTGTCCTTGTAACAACTTCTGTTGTGTTTCCTCACAGATATAAATCAATCCGCCACAGGGCCTGCAGTCTGAAGGATACTGCACACGCCATGATCGCCTCTGAACTGGACCCTGAGTTTGACCGCATGTGTGAGGAGAGTCAAGGAGTCCTGCAGGAAGAGAGGTGGTGACACGACATCGTATACATCTATCCATCTATATCTATATCTATCCATCCATTTATCCATCTAACCAACTATTCTATCTATCTATCTATCTATAATTTATTCTATAATTATTATTGTATGCAAATAAAGAAATAAATGTGGATATAAATACTTCATTTAGAAATCCTTAAGGGATGTATGGGTATCATTTAGAATAGTATGCAAATATGGATTCAGCCCTAGATTTTAGCATGCACATAACATTAGTATTAGGGGTTTAATCGTCAAAGGCACATAATGTTTCAAAAAAAAAAAAAAAAAAATTCCAGGAAAAAAAGAGAATTCACATTAAAGGCTATTATGAGGGTCTTGGCAACCAGCACCTCCACCACCCTTTAAATCAGCAGGGGGCTTTTCTCTCAGAATGATTTACTTCAGATTCCTGGAGTTTGTTCATTTTTTGTCTGCTGTAACAAGAATCTCGCACGGCCCTCTTCTGGGCCACCCCTCGGTTCCTTTTCATTTTGCGGTGGTTCAGTCGAACAAATACGGTGGGGTAAAAAATGACCTGCTTTAGAGAAGTGCTGCTGAATATTTTATGTGGTGCAGTGGAGAAGGTTATGGCTATGCGGTATTTGTGGTGCGTAAGTTTGAAGCAGGGCTGCATCTGAATTAAAAACCCCTAATAAATACCTTTATTATCACTCTTTTTTTACTTTATGTGTTGATGTATTTCCTATTAAAACAGGAAATTGGGATTGGGCTTGTACCTTTTTATTTTCATTTTATTTCTTTTTTTATTATTTATAAAACATTTTTTAATAAACAAAAAAGCCATGAGTATGATTTACTACTAAATATTGCTAGTTAGACATAGGTGGTCTAAACAGGGCTGAGCATTATCAATCTAGTGTGCATTTTATTGGACAAAATGAACAAACGCAGGATGAGTCATCAGCATTTTCATTGAATTTTCCCAGAGTGTAAAAAAAAAAGTTACGTTTGTCTTGTTTTACGAGTACTAGCATATAGATTACTCTTAAAGCTAACAGACATGGTCTAAAAGCCACAAAACCTGATTTAATAAGTTCTCAACAGTGTTATAAAGCCCACTACCAAGTCTTTGATTTTCTGGTCCCAGCTCGAATCCCTCCTTCAATGTAAGTCTGTTTTTTTTTTTTTCATTTTTGCATCTGCTAGGGCGAGAATATGATTTCTTGGAACATGATGATGATCCCCTTGCGAGCAACCATCTTTCTAAAATCTCCTCTGAAGGCAGACATATATTTTCATATATAAAGAGCCATTAATACTGTCTGAGGAAAAATTGTGTAATACTATAAAGACATCATATTTCGCAAAATGCAAAATTAAATACATTTACATTTAATCAATTAGCAGGCACTTTTATTCAAAGCAATGTACAAATGAGGACAATATGAGCAATTAAGCCAACAAAAGGGCAACAAAATATAAGTGCTGGGGCAAGTCCCGTTACGTTTAACACTGTACCCATAGCAAAGTTTTCTTGCTGCCTCGCTGCCTTATGAGGCAATGACTTTGCAGGCAGCGTCTTTGCACGAAGGCACCTCATGAAACTGATTTCGGACAGACTTCTGAGGCAGCGTAATGGTTTAATGAACAAAATAGAACAAATTTTGGTGATAACGAATATTTAATTACTATAATACTGATTTCTTGCTAGAAATAACATCAAAAGTGCAAAAAGTTAGTCAGATATATACATTTACACACAAATGTCGAGATGTCGTTTAACATCTCAACTGACTTGAATTGTCAAATTTTTTCACAGATTTTTAGCCGGCTCAGGGTGCATCGTTACCTCCCTATTTTTTTCTCTTTTCTCTTTGTCTAACTAATGTTTTCTTGTTCTCCCAGCCTCTCAGACCACAGCACAGCTGCCCGTCCCTCCAAGCGCCGCAGCTACCAGGAAGCCCGTGGGAGAGGAAGTGGGATTAAGCAGTTCTCAGGGGTGACATGGTGGACAAAGCACTGCAGCAGTGAGTACATGCAGAACACAACAGCCAACAACAGTGATTGTCAAGGTCTCTGCTCTCTGTGCGGCAGCTTTTAGACTAGACTATTTCCGGGTGATCGAACAAGCTGTACATTGACTCAGTGTGCTGAAACGAGCCTTGCGAGGTTCGACACTTCTGCTAACAGCTCTGCCTGTGAAAGGAGTTTTCACGAGGGACGGTGTGATTGTGCGACGGCTTCTCGGTCATTCAACTGCTGCCTGTCTTTCACCTCATTCAGAGGGTGAATAAGGGGTCACTGTGCCCCAGTAGAAGTCTGTAGGTGCTTATAGGCCCCCTGCCACTTAAAACAGTTACTTTAATAAAACTGGTGAAAGTAGGGATGGGTGGTATGTAATATAATATTACATTTTCTTCCACCCAATCCCCCTTTATTAGATTATCAATACAGTATTGTGAGGGGAAACATTTTATTTAATTATTTATACAAAAATAAGACTATTATAATATATGTAAAAATTTATTTCAATTTTAATTTTTGACATTAGCAATATAGTATTGCAAGGGGAAATTGTATTTATTTGTTTATGGAACTTAATGGAAGCAAATTAAAATATAAGATCATTTAAATATATGAAAAATATAATTTTATGATTGCAATATTTTTTTTTTATTATTTTATTTTGAAGCTGATTTTCTTGCAAAAATAACTATATAATAATATACAATTACTGTGCTATTTTTTTTTTTTTTTTTTGCCATGTCATACCACCCACCCCTAGCTGAAAGGTTTGTCTCATTGTTCATTAAACTCCTAATGAATTAGCTTACAGATATGAGTAATTTTTGTGAGTGCAATGTGAAAACTCATCAGTCTTCCAGAAAAAATATGCATACCTGAAAACAAAACCTCTCTTCAGTTGTTCTTGTGCTTCAATGTCAGATATAATAGATACTTTATTACCTTAATGCAGCTTGTTTGTTAACACTGTGGCTTTTATAAATTTCTTTTTTAACAGCTTGGCATCTATCTGGAACTCTGTTCTGGACACACAGCACAAAAGCTTGTTGTTTAATGAGATTTGCTGCCGTCCAACCAGTGTTTCTTTAACTATTACTTTCTCAAGTGATTGTACTTAGAATAACTCCCACTTGGAACAAAATGCTTTAAATTTGAATTTGATCAGTAAGCAAACTTCCGTAACACCTTACAGGGTTCCTGTGGTTCTGAAAAACCTGCCAAAGTGTGACTTCCAGGGCTGGAAAAGTCCTTGAAGATCATTGAAAATTCAAGCAAATTTTTGTTGTATATGAATTTTCTACTTGCGTTCTGTTAGAAACAATCTCTTAGATTAGAAATAACTCTTTGTGAGTGCGGTCTCTACAGAACTTCTGGAAGGTTGTGGAAAATCATAGAAATTAATTATCCTTTTTGTGTTTTCATTTTTTTTTTTAATCATAGTTATGTGCTTAGTGAAAATAGGCTAATAATACATCTCATAGTGCTTTTGGGGTTTCCAAAGTCCTGTAGTCCCTCTTCTATTGATATGCACGAGTCAGGATTGACTCCTAACATCAGAGCAATGCCCTCTGGTTGCACTCCCTCACCGCCTCCCCTCCCTCACTGCCTCCCCTCTGACTGCAGTAACAGCCAGGTCAGTCCTCTCCTGTGGCCACCTGGCAGATGGAGAAGGATGCTGGGAAGGCTCTGGAGCCACAAGGGTCAGAAAGTACTATCGGCACCTACTCTGCGGCGAAACACGCTGGCAGATCTGTGCAGCAGCCTGGAACGTGCTTTATCACATTCATCTCACATCTCTGCTTCAGAAAGGATTTTAGCTGGGCCTCAAAAGAGGTTGTTGTGGAGGAGTGGCTTGTTTAAACCTATCATGCGGCCATGTTGCCAGATTGAGCTGTAATGCTGTGATTTGCTAAGAGCTGGCATTACCACCCCTGGTATGATAAACAAGTTCATTCTGGCTGCTTTGCTAGTGTGGACTCATTAGATAAGTCATTGGATGGCAGTTGTGGGATGCTTCCACATGCACTTTGAGATTAATAAGCAACTATCTCAAATACAGTGGATCTGATGGGTATTTTGACTAGTGTAAGTCTGCTACTGAAAGGTCCAGTCATGGGTTGTTTATTTTTAGATTGTATTGTGTTTTGGGTGTTAATCTTTTTGTAGCACCAAACTGTCCTCTCATTCTCTAATTTGTGTCCTGCACTTCATCATCCTGCCACAAGATGCCGTATGTCTCTCCCATTATCTGACCGACTCTGTCTAGAACAGTACAGTATAACAGCTCAAGGGAAAAGAAACACAAAGAATGATTACATCCTTGAGAGATGAGAAGGTGGCTGTTAGGTGCAATAAACACCTCAGGATGAGATGGGCATGCTCCTGTCTGCCTGTGTTATGTTTCTTGCTTGTGAACAGGAGGTGAGTGAGCACAAAACTCAAGCTTTCAGCTCCTAAGAGCTTGTTAAGCATTTCACCTACCTTCCATCTGTTTTGCCCAACAACAAACCCTAATTTAAAGAAAAGCTTCCTTAAATTATCCTTATCCCCCAAGTGATTAGTTTTTATCTTTGATGCTGTCAAAAAAAGCCATTAGTAGTGTTTTTCTCCTCCTTTTATTGGGCTTAATGGTATTTACTGATTTTGGGCTTAGTTGACAATTTAATCTGAAAAGCAAAATTGATCCAAGGAGCATATATATATATATATATATATATATATATATATATATATATATATATATATATATATATATATATATATATATATATATATATATATATATATATATATATATATATATATATATATATATATATATATATATATATAATATTTGTGCTGCAAGTTATTCTTAAATTCGGACTCTTCAATCTAATGCTTGGCAATTTGTACATTTTGTTCCTTTGTCCTTGAATCAGACTTTTTTTGTGACTTTGCCTTTTTTTTTTTCTTTTTTTTTTCAGTGACAATTCTGATTAAATTCTAATTTAATTACCCAAAATACTGTAATACAGTTTGTTTGTTTTCTTTTATTAAAATCAAACAAATATTACCATTAATACTTTACCATTAATTAATAATTTACAATTTAAATATAGATATTATTGCATTGTAATATATAATTTATGGGGTAAGTATTCTTGAAAAAATCCTGAAAATTACATGACAATTTTCTATTTTTTCACATGATCTTAAAGTCATTCAACTTTGAATGAGTAACCAACCAAAATAAGTATTTTTGTATCTAATAATCCTCATCTCCACAAAGTGCTATGGACTTTCAGTCTTTCCAACGATTTTGGGAGAACTTTTAAGTAATAATTTTAGAGTATAATTATATTATAGATAGATAGATCTAGTGGTATTACTGTGTTCTGGTGTGAAACTATTTTAGGGGGAAGTCGTGGTCTAATGGTTTGAGAGTTTGACTCCTAACCCTAAGGTTGTGGGTTTGAGTCTCTCAGGCCGGCAATACCACGACTGAGGTGCCCTTGAGCAAGGCACCAAACCCCAAACTACCCAACAATAGCCGCAGCATAAATGGCTGCCCACTGCTCCGGGTGTGTGTTCACGGTGTGTGTGTGTTCACTGCTGTGTGTGTGCACTTTGGATGGGTTAAATGCAGAGCACGAATTCTGAGTATGGGTCACCATACTTGGCTGTATGTCACGTCACTTAACTATTTATCATATGTTCTATATTTAAAGGTGCTGTTATGTAAGTTTTTGACTCTACTAAAGCATAAAAATACCAGATATTTAACCCTCTGAGGTCTAGGGGGTTTTCGGGGCCTGGAGAAGTTTTGACATCCCCTGACTTTTGTGATTTTTTTTTTTTTTTTTTTTTTTTCTTCAGTTGCTTATAAACATATACATGGCTAAAGTCTAATAACACTGTATTCAGCACAAACTGGGCTGCAATAATATGTAAATAGCATGTATGTACATGATTTTGTTTTTGAGAAAACAACGTTTATGCATGGTTAGTAAAAAAATACATTTTTGAAGTCACTGAAATAAGGTCATAAAACACATACAGAACATTTGTTCACAAGACCGTCAAACCTGGAGCTTGTAGCCTATAATTTTTGCATCAAAATGATGTGAAAATCATCTTGTTTACTCACTCACAGAAAACAATAGATTAATTTAAATTTTCTAAGGCACTTTTTGTTTCTAAAGGGCATATGCGAGTAGGCGTCAACTATCATGAATATTTGTGTGATTCAAGACAAAGGCCCACATAATGAGCTGCATAATGAGCCTTTCAGCCAGTTGTGTGACTGAGAGGTGAAGGGAAGTGTGACAAGAGAGGGAAGAGTTACAAAAAGAATGTGAGGACAAAATAAATGTACATATTTTTAGGTTTGTAGTTTTAGAATATATTTAATTATCCCACAAAATAACTTGAGATTCACTTGCTAGTACAGTTAAACAGTTTATTAGGAACAATCAAAGCTGACTTTCAAAGCTGAATTTTTAGCATCATTACTCCAGTCACACAATCTTTCAGCAATCATTCTAATATTCTGATTTGCTACTCAAAAAACATTTATTATTATTATTATTATTATTAATTTTTGAAAATATTTTTTTTTGATTAATTGAAAGAACAGCATCGTTTCTTACATGATTATTGTATTTATCATCACTTGTGTGTTAAACAAGTTTAAACTGTTTATACTGACACCAAGCTTTTGAATGGAATAGTGTATATTGTTACACTTGGAGTAAGACTGGAGTGATGATGCTGAAAATTTAGCTTTGATCACAGGAATAAATTAAATTTTTAAATATTCAAATAGAAAGCAGTTATTTTAAATAGTAAAAATATTTCACAATATTACTGCTTTAGCAAATGCAACTTTCTGAATTTTGGATCAAATAAATGCAGGCACATGTGTCATGTTGAAATATATACATGAACATCACATACCTGGCATTTCCAAAATGTATATTGTTTATGTGCTCTGAAGGACCTACTTTTTTGAAGAGACGTTGAAGAGATGGGAGTGTGTGCCTCGCTTGGTCTTAGCTGTGTTCCAGATTCCTGAGTGGGCTGCTTATTTGCATTGGCTCGCTTTGCAACAGGTTATTATTTATCTGAAATAAAAAAAGCATGCCGTTTACGCAAATAAACTGCATTATTAACATTATTGTGATGGTCACTGATACTATTAGTAATTTATAGGAAAAAAAAGAACACAATTACCACATAGCACATTTATTGTCAGTGATATTTACAGCTTACTTGATACACTTTTTATTTTTTTACCTCAGACGATTGCAAACACCAATGACGGGGTATAACACATTAAAAATATTTACACCAGAGCAGATATTCATGAACAGAAGCGTAGTTACATTCTTGAAAACACAAGCATGCCTTGTATGTGGGCCTATACAATATATATAGTTATAAACATATATGGCTATATTCGTGAACAGAGAATAGCCTATCTCAGTGAAGTTTTGTCTAATCATTCTTACTGACATTAAGCTAGCAACATTATAACTCGTATTACTTTTATATCGTATTGCTGTCTATGTTATTGAACATAAAAAAAAAATAAAAAAAAACATCCTGGCATCGTGAAACATTGAGATGATGTAAATGAAACTTCATAATGTTTCACCTGATTATACATTTAGTCAGGAATTATAGTTTGGAAAAAGTCTAACTAGTAAAATGTGTACAATTTATATGAAAACTAATACAAGTAGATTAATAATAAAAAAGACTTACTCATGATTATCTCTGCTGGGTCAAGCCGCTTGTTCTTCTTTCTGGGGTAATCCAAATCTTATTCCTCCAGCAGCGGTCTTAATGAGGTGAATTATGTCTTATTCCTCTCAGCGCGAAGCGAACAGTAACATTTAAAAAACGTGAAGTACAGTCTTGCTGCTTTGTTTGCTCTGATGAGGGCAGATGAAGCGCAAGCTGCACGTGGACGTTTATAATAACAACAGCGCGCTTGGCATGTGGGCGTGGTCGCATTAGATATAATGAAGAGAGACGTGAAAGACTGGACATCACGTTGTTTTCATGTGGATTACTTTATCACAGAATATTTGTTTTCAATAAGACTTGGTTTAAAAGTAGACATGTCAAGCTTTCTATAGATCTGTCTCTCAAATCTCTGTGTTGAGTATTTGCTGAGTTACAGTTCATTTTAATTACACGTTTCTAAATGAAGATCATGCAGAACCAATGCAGCAGACAGCGCACTCTGTTTGTTTTCTTTATTTTATAAATGCACAAAGTTTTGTTGTTATTATGGGTGTATACAAATAAAAGTAGACCCTTTACAGATTTCGATTATCTGTACGATCAAAACTGAAAGTGTAATTTAAGTTCTTTTCGGTCTTATCAGTAGAATTTGCCACAAAACGCGTATCCGCGTTAGTCGACTCCAGAGGGTTAAGAAACATGCTACTTTGAAAATGTGCATTCTGGGCCGGAATGTAGGTCTGAAACCCGCTCACTGCCAGTTTACCCAATTGTATTTCGGCATCCCGGCTTGCCAGTTGGCGGAAAACGCTGCGTATTTCATTTCATTCATCATCACGTATTCTCATTCCTGTTGGTGTCGTCAATCTGGCAATCTGCGTGTCTGAGGAGGAGGGGCAAAGTTTAACAAACCCTCTCCAATATTTTCAATTTGCACTGAAATACCTAGTTAAACCACTCGGTGTCAATCCTACATACAGCACCTTTAAAATAATTCTGTTTGTAGACATAAATGCTAGTGCCCAATGCATTATGACAGGAGAGATGACAAATGAACCATCAGATTCAGAAGCCTCAGCAGTCTTGTACCAACAATGAAGATCACAAACAAGAACAAAGAGGGACATGTTTGCGCTGTGGTCCGCTATTGTCCTGATGATGAGTCAGCCACCCGGCACCAACTCATGGAGATGGCAAAACTAAGCAGTTCTGTCATCAAGGTCTTTTATGGGATGTCAGAAAGGATATTTAATCCCCGAGGCCATCCAGAGCTGCTCGCTTTCCTGCTTATCTTCACTGTTATCTGATGCTGAAGGTTGTGAACTGTTGCCCATGCTCTAAATCGGTGGCTTTCAACTGGCTTTGGTTCAGGACCCAGAGTTTACTTTGAACCTCAAGTGGCAATCCAACACCATTCCAAAATTGTTTACTGTACAAGTAAAATTTAAAATTAATGTATTAATATTACCATAAACCCAACAATATGCAAACATTTTAAAATTTATTTAATTAATTTATATGTCTTTTTATTTATAGGAAATAATTGTTTATTTTATAGTTTATAATATCATTAATTAATATTATATAATATATAACCATAAATTATATGTACAGTGGTTAATTGAAGAATATATATATATATATATATATATATATATATATATATATATATATATATATATATTTATACACACACACACACACACACACACACACACACACACACACACACACACACATATATATATATATACACACATATACACACATTTACATTTTTTTTTTCTGTTTTAGAAATAACCAGTAACTCGCCATACAAAACACATTGTGGTTAACACCCTATGTTTAATGTATTCTGAGTCTTATATTCCTTGAACATTTTGAATAGTAATGATTTTTAAGGGTAAGAAGGCTGTCACATAACCTATCGATATTGACATTTGGCTGATTTGGCTGTAGCTTCTGCCTAGTGAGTTTAATAAGAAATGGGAGGCGTTTTCTCAGTTTATATGGAGGTGGGTTTGGGGTAAGACTCACACATATGGAAAACAAATTCAGAAATCCATTCAGAAAGGGGTGACCGCAGTCCACCAGAAGCTCTTCTGACCCGGAGACGTTGAAAATGTTTTATCACTTGGATGCCCTGCTATTTTTTAAAAGCCTAAGTGTTGTACTTGTCATGATTATATGTGGTGTTCAAAAAGCAAGAATTTTTTTTTTTCTGTCTTGTTGCTTTTTCCTTTTTCAACTATACCCTGAACTACACAATCTGGACTTTGGTGTCTATTCAAACAGATGGTTTTGAAAAAGTGGTCTTTTTTGAGCTTGGCAAGGGCTCAGTGAGAATTGTTGAAGCTGTTACTGAGCATTTGTTACTGGCAGGGAGTAATTTTTAAAGTTCAGAATCGGAGCAGATGTAAAAGTAATACTGCAGTGTTTTTAATTCTTGGTCTTTAACTTTTGCAGACGTCTCACTCTCCCATTATTTTTCAGATGATTTATATTTGGGAAACATTCTTTTGCAACAAATAAACAATATAACTTTTTTTAAAGGTTGAAAATACATTCAGGGTGTCTGATAATGCACTCTGGTTGCTGAGCACTGATGTTCGGTGCGTTCTCTGTTTTATTAAATAGTGCATTAAATACTTTATAATTAAGATATGTTTATATTAAAGGAATAGTTTACCTAAAAATAAAAATTTGATTAAAATTTACTCATCTCATGCAATCCAAGATATAAATCAGTTTGTTTCTTCATCTGATCAGATTTGGTCATCAATGGATCCTCTGCAGTGAATGGGTGCCGTCAGAATGAGAGTCTAAACAGCTGATAAAAGGTCTTTAAAAGATCTTAATACTTCGTCCACAACAATATTTAATTAGGTTAACTTATAACGTTACCCTCCTTGTGGTCAGTCTGCACAAGATCAACAAGCTTGTTTGCTTTGCGGCCGCTTTAAATACAAGATACGCATTTGATCTACGTCAGAGCGTCAGGGCATCCACGAATCTTTCCACATCGTTGTTGGCAGTGCGGCCAGAGCAATTTTTGACGCTCTCGACCGCGGCGGTGGGAATGCACAGTAACGGTCAAGTATGTAGTAAACTAACTCAAGGGTTGCAGGTTGAGTCTACAGTGCGGCTGCAGTAGTAACTGGACTCTTATAAAGTTACTGTGGAATAACTGTGCCTGCGAGTAATGCACTTAACCCCAGATTGCTCCAGCGGGACTGGCCCTGCAATTAGTGTGCTGGAAGTCGCTTTGCAGTGTTTGCTAAATGGCAAGCGACTAATTTGTGCCCACGGCTGCATTTAACTTCCCTCATAGAAAATCATTGCTGGGGATAAAAATGTGAAAGAGCGTTTCATATTAAACTGTCATTGTCTTTTGCACAAATTGTGTATTGATTGAAAGACCATTTGCATTTCATTGTTTGCACAAGGTCTTGAAAGTCTCGTGCAGCGCTTTTTAGGAGTGAATTTCAAATACCAAAGTTCAATCTTTATTGAAGATTTAAATAAGTACTCTTGCCATCTTAGAAATATGGGTCAGTTTTCAATTTGGGATTTGATTTATTTATTCATTTATTTATTTATTTTTTTGTCAGTTGAGGTTTAAAAAATGTAGAAATAATTTTTAAAGTGGTTCTTGTTTTATATATTCGTTTTAGTATAATAGTTCTTTGTTTCTTAGTATTTTTGTTGAAATGGTTAATTTGCCAGAATTCCTCCTTTAAACTTTTTTTTTTCTTCAATGAACTGATAAAAAGTGTCAGGAAATTCTATATGTATTAATTAGAACTTGAGTAGAGTGATTAGAGCTGAAATTATATTTTTAAATTTAGATTTTTTTTTTTTTTAATTGCGTAGTTGCTTTCCCCAAATACAGTCATTACCATCATGCAACACTCATTGTGGAGTACAATAAGGCAAGTTTTATCAAAGAACAAGAGTTTAAAGTGTCCCATTATGCCTTTTTTATGGTTCCTAATATTGTTTTGGGAGTCTCCTACAATAGGATTACATGCATGCAAGGTCAAAAAACGCTTTTGTTTTCTCAATATTGCATTGCATTAAATTGCATTTAATATCACCTCATTTTCCAGCGATTCTCAAACGATTTGTTTGAAGCAGTTCAAAGATTCTGTCTCTCTAAACCCCTCCTTTCCGTGAGCCTGCTCGGCTCTGATTGATCAGATGGCCTAGTCTGTTGTGATTGGTCTACGGTGTACAGCGGTGTCAGAAACGATACGCCTATTTCAATAGTTCTGTATTTTGAACGCTCTATAGAAAATTTAAACATCTATTATTTTTCATACAAGTTGTGATTCAGTGGAGTATGCAGAATAACATAAGTGGACTTTGAACGATTAATTGCCACTTTGAACGATTACAAAATTGTGGCATCCATAATTGTAATCGTGATTAGAAATTCGATTAATTGTGCAGCCCTAGCGCGCATTATGCAAATGTGTTACCCCGTGACGTGTAGCGGTCTCGGAAGTTGGATACGAATTACTAACGACTCGTCTAGGTTGTACTGAGTTGATTATTTTAGGAGACAACAACTTTATTTATCGTGCACTTTCAGCTTTACAACTTTGTAGATCGTTTACATTCACATACAGCTACATTACACACTGCATGAAAGGCAATATTGGAAATGGCATAATAGGGGCACTTTAATCAGTTCAGAAATGCCATTTGATACGTTTTTTTATTAGATGATATTACCAAACCTGTCAGTATTTAGCAATTTTTCGGTCTTAAACTGAATCAGTTGTGTACGTGTGTTGAATAGTTGAATACTGTTATTGAAATCTGTGTTTATATCATTTATCAGCCTACATTGCATAATGTAGCTCAGTCATAAAAGAGTGATGAACTCCCATTCACAGCCACAGCCATGGCCTTTTCATCATATACATATTTGAATCTTGATGGCAGTTTCTCTTGTCAAACATTGACTCTGTATCATCACACTTACAGTCTTTGCAAAGATTAAACGCTCTCTCTGTGTGTTTTTTCAGTCATGCATTAATAAGGACTTCAGACTATTATTGGGACTAAGACAGTTTGGCATGAGGAGTTAATGTTTGTGATATGCAGCATCCATTTTGGTTGACACTGTTAATCAAATGTCTGTCTAGTCATTTCTGAGCAGGTTTTAAACCCCAATATTGTGTTCTTGCAAATTTCCCCTTTGATCTTTAGTAAATGAGCAATTTACAGCTGAAAATTGCAGAGCTACGACAGGGAGCCATCTGATGAATTATGAAATTGTATTAATCTGTCAGGATGATATTGATCCAACTAGGCAACTTGCCACGGTCGTTAAACCACAAATAACTTGACACCCTTTAGAGTCGCAGATACCATCACTGGTGCTATTTAAAGTCAGCTGAGGCTTCATCGTGCAGTTCTACCGTGGTATTGGCACAAATAACTTTTGTATCATTTCGAGTTCAGCATACTGTAGCCATTTCTCTCATGCACTGGCTAATTCATTTAGATGAGCAATTTAATGAGCTCAACGGAAAACAGATCCCAGTACAAAGACAACATTTAGTTTAAGCAACTCTTCTTTTATGATTTGTGCTGCAGCCTATGGCCTGAATAATATATAACTTATATTGCGTTGGGGCGCCCCTCTTTGTCCAGGGAAATCTTGCTGGCCCCAAATAGCGCATGGAGAGAGTCTGTGCTCTCCTTTAGAGTTTAGTTTCTTTCCCTATTATGAGCGCTAATGGACTTAATTATGGAGATGGGGTGTCTCAAAGTAAAAGACTTCAGTATTCAGGGCCCTAGAATGATCATTTCAAGCTCCCAGTTTTGTACGGGGGACTCATTTCAATTGATTCACTTAGTTTTGAAACTACTTTAAATTTGGTGAAGTATTTTATGTTATTAAAAATAAAGTTTATTATTTCCATGAAGAATTTTTCCCAGCTTAACTTAAGTAAATGATTTAGTCAATAAGAATAAGTCATGAAGATTGTTATATTTTCTCTTAAAAAAAAAAAAAAAAAAAAACTCTTTTCTCTTGTGTATACTGGCACATTAACATTAAGTAGATGGTTTCAGACATGGATAATTATGTTTTGAAAACTATTATTCATTTCTTTATATGTGTATTCATGTATTTCTTCTAGACAGAAGCTGAAAGGGATGGATTTATTGAATTTCATTTTCTGGAACTAAACCTTTCCGACCAACCAATTATTAAACTAGGCATCTTTGAGTCGTGGACATAACATATGCACAAGCAATAGCTTTTTCTTGGGAAATATTTGCATTGTGGGTATTAATGCATTGTCTCCTCTGGTCTATAATGGTTTGGAACCCACAGCAGGCTGTTATTTGAGCTCGGAGTGTTCCGGAGTGAAGCAAGAATAGATGTACTTTAGTACCTTTCAGACAGTGTTTTGGTGACGAATGAACTATTACGTCGTTTTCAGGGTTATTTTTTTTTGGGTCATGGATGAGTGTTATAGATTGCATGAAATGTTTTTCTGAGTGAACTGTTGGACGGTTTGTAAAGCACACTAAAATTCTTGGGGTCAGTTGAGATGACGTCTTGTGTGGACAATTTTCGTTTCTATAGCTGGATGATATCTAGATAAAAAAAAAAATATATATATATAAATATAAATATATATATATATATATATATATATATATATATATATATATATATATATATATATATTAGGGCTGTCAAATGATTAATCACGATTAATCACATCCAAAATAAAAGTTTTGTTTACATAATATATGTATGTGTACAGGGTATATTTATTATGTATATATAAATACACACACATAAATTATATATTTAGAAAATATTTACATGTATATACATTTATATATTTATATTCTTATATTTTATATTATATATAAATATATTTAATATATAAACATAACATATTCTTCTTAAATATATACATGCATGTGTGTGTATTTATATATACATAATAAATATACACAGTATACACACATATATTATGTAAACAAAACTTTTATTTTGGATGTGATTAATCGTGATTAATCATTTGACAGCCCTAATATATATGTATTTGGTATCATAAAAATCGAATGCCTCTAGGTTAATGCTAATTTAAATATACAGTAATCTATTGTTAATCCACGCTTGTTCATAATGCGTAATGTAAATTAAATGTTAAAAATAAATAAAATACATAATTAAATGTTAAAATGTATTTGTATATGTTTTAATCTTTTGAATCTTTTCTTTTAACATCTTTTCTCTAGTGAATTCGAAAACCGATAACCAGCATGTATAGTTTTGATATACTGTATTTTTTCATGGCAGTGCCATTGCTCACAAATGCAGTTGTTTTGTGCAGCATCATGATGAGTGTAAACAACTTGTTTTCAGATATTCTGTATGTTTCAGGTTTATGTTGTGTTGAACATTATTTTCATTATAAATAATGGTTACCATGGGAGGTCAAATACGTTATTGTGGCAATGTAAAGCTTTTTTTGCCTTTGATTTCTCTCTCTAGCTGTCCATCTTATTGGCCTCTTTCTGTACATCAAGAGACATCATCATGTAAGTTTTTATTGCTGGAGATTAGTGGGAGCTCATGTTTGCCCTCTGTAATGACACAGAATTTGCTCTAGGGGTTATGAGACTTCATGACTGCAGGGTCTATTACACTCATTATCTTTATAAAGACACCTTCATTTATCCCCTGCATCACATATGTGCATTAGATATTGAAGACGACAGGTTTCTTTCTTACACTAATAGAATTTAATTTTGTAAAAAAAAAAAAAATCTTGGCTAAAAAAAGCACATTTATTGCTCAAATCTTTTGTGACTTGTAATTGATATTTCTGTTGCGTGTTCTGCCACCTTGTTAGCAGATCTAGTTTCTATTGGCAAATGAGGTTTTGGCTCAGTGGGTTTTGTTTTCTGATAGAAGTAACATCACATCTAATGATTAAATAAGTCCATGTCCTGTCTCTTGATTACCCTAAATGCAAAAATGGATCCACACATGGTGACAAATAACTGTTCCAAAAATGTTTAATTTCAGTAAATCAAATTTTAGTCTTTTAGATGTACAGTAGTTCGTTTTGTGTGTGTCAAGTCTTACTTTTTGGAACAGGACAGTATAGATTCATCAATGAACATGTCAGATGTGACCCTGGACCACAAAACCAGTCTAAAGTTGCTTGGGTATATTTTTAGCAATAGCCAAAAAATCATTGTGTGAGTCAAAATTATCGATTTTTCTTTTATGCCAAAAATCATCAGGATATCAAGTAAAGATCATGTTTCACGAAGATGTTTTGTGAATTTCCTACCATAAATATTTCAAAACATAATTTTTGATTAGTAATATGCATGGCTAAGAACTTAATTTGGATAACTTTACAGGTGATTTTCTCAGTATTTAGATTTTTTTTTTTTTTTTTTTTTTGCACCCTCAGATTCCAGATTTTCAAATAGTTGTATTTCTGCCAAATATTTTCCTTTCATAACAAACCATACATCAATGGAAAGCGTATTTATTCAGCTTTCAGATGGTGTATAAATCTCAATTTAAAGAAATGACACTTATGACTGGTTTTGTGGTCCAGGGTCACAAATGTATTCAGTGGATATTTTAGTGGTATTTTATAAGTTGTTTTGTTTATTTGTTTCAATTTACACTTTACTATTAGCATTTACCTTTAACTTTTGTAAACATATTTTTTAATTGTCACAAATTAGATTTTTTTTTTTTCTGGAACTAAATCTTAGTTATACTGTGAATTTTGGTATTGTCCTCTATTAACAGTTTTCAATGTGCTGTATTTAAGTAAGGCCAACAGTTGATTAAATGTGAATTAATTGCATGATATGTTGATTGATTTAATTAGTAAAAAAAAAACAAAAAAAACACTGCAAAGTAAAGAAAAATGCAAAATATACATAAAGGTCACTTTTGGTGAAATGTATCATTACACTTTTAACACATGAACACATTAACATTGATCTTTGTAATGTTTTATAATATTTTATTTCTATTAGTGTTTTTTATACTCCTATACAGCACTTTGGTCAGTCCTGGGGCTGTTTTAAGTGTGCTTCATAAAAAACGAGCTGGAACTAAATTCACAGTGCTACTTGTAATGCAGTTGTCTTTTTTTTTTTTTTTTTTTTTATTTACCACATTTTTTACATAGGCCCTATAACTGTGGATGTTCTCACTCTCCCTAAATGATCATTTTCAGTTTGGTATCTTGAAAACAGTCTGATAGTCTGGATCCAGTTATTTATAGAGTCCGATGGTGATCGTTTATCTCGGACCGCACAGGAAAACATGCACTGCACAGCTGACCTTTGATTGATTCATCCACGCCGAATCATTTAGACTGCTACACTGAATATTTCACCTGTTCTTCTTGATTGAATCGGTCATTTGTCATTTCCCATAGCAGGCTAAGACAAAAACTCTCTTTAAAAGACCGTTGGATCAGACCTGACCGCGCGATTGCAATGGTTTTGATGTTTAATTCATAAATCCCGCCCATAAAAATTTCAGCTGCATCTGAAATCCTGAGAAGCAGATCTGATCCGTTGACATTGACTAGGTGAACCAACAGAGGTTCTTCTCACCGTTTAAGTCCTTTGTTGGTTTTACGGCCCAAATAATGTCCTAATGTTGGATGTAATCGCACCTGACCGCTTTGAGCTCCAGAGTAAAGTTGAGCTTTTGAAAAAGTGACGTGACATACAGCCAAGTATGGTGACCCATACTCAGAATTCGTGCTCTGTATTTAACCCATCCGAAGTGCACACACACCGTGCACACACACACCGTGAACACACACCCGGAGCAGTGGGCAGCCATTTATGCTGCATCACCCGGGGAGCAGTTTTGGTGCCTTGCTCAAGGGCACCTCAGTCGTGATATTGCCGGCCCGAGACTCGAACCCACAACCTTAGGGTTAGGAGTCAAACTCTCTAACTCTTAGGCCACGACTTCCCCAAAACTGGCAGTTTCCCAAATATGTAGTCCAGGGAAAGTTTACCCATCCTGGTGTCCAACTTTCGGCCATTACCTGTGGTTTCTTCCGTCATATTGCATTTGTTTACCTTCACTTTCTGTGGATTTTTTTCTCTAAAGAGCAGGGGAGAAAAATTCAAAGACTCAATATTCAGACCAGATGCCGCGTCTCTCGCTCTCAGTGTTCTCATTCCCTGGGCTTCAGGTAATCACAATCCCAGCTTGGTATTAATCCGAATTTCATGGCCTCCTAATGGTGTCCATTAAAACTAGGCTCTGTAGACGATGTGCCCGGTCTGTCTTGCGGTTCTACATAAACCTCACCGTGGAATCTAAGCATCCGGCGCAGCGGTTGGTGACGAACCCCAGCAGGCCAGCCAAGTGATTACGATATATATCTGAAGTCGAAACTCTGATCTCAATCTGATCAAAGTAGAAGTGGCTTCCTTCCTTATCACCAGAAGAGCATTTTCCATGAGCGGCGAAGTCCAATAAATAAACACTTTTCCTGGTAGGCCACTGGCCAACTGTTCCATGTCAAAAGTGGTTGGTAAAGATAGAGAAGGGACTAGCTGTAGAGCGCAGCAGTCAAGTTCTGGAAGTAAAAATCCCATTCATTCTCTCCAAAGGGGAATTGATTTTTAACAATAATTTATAAACCTACAAAAACAGAGATAGTGTGAACAAAGAGTTTGTTAATCGATGGATTATACTTTAGTCATCAGCTGGCATTTATTAAAACCTTTTTTTTTTTTTTTTTTATAATCATGTTTAGCTTCATAATTCCTGGTAAAAACTACATTACACAGGATTCTGCAAATAAATCCACAAATGTAAAATATATTGTTTCTACATACATAACAACACCCTGCATCATATTTGCAGAATGAAATCTGATACTTGTTTCTTACTAATTTTGCA
Source organism: Cyprinus carpio (assembly GCF_018340385.1). Taxonomy (NCBI): domain Eukaryota; kingdom Metazoa; phylum Chordata; class Actinopteri; order Cypriniformes; family Cyprinidae; genus Cyprinus; species Cyprinus carpio. The sequence goes on along the minus strand of NC_056591.1, from coordinate 24,779,210 downwards.
CTGCTGGTAAACATTTGTAAGGTGACGTACTCTGAAAATGACACAAAAACATGATCCATAGGTTTTTATCAGTTAAACTTTTTACATTTTTTGACTGCTATCTATATATATCTATATATAATATAAGGGATGGAACCGTCCAACTTTTTCAAGGTTCGGTTTGTATAGTCACGGTTTCGGAATGGTTCGGTATGTGCTATGTTTATGGAAAAACTATACTTTCACATAAAAATAAAGAAAAAAAGAATATTCTATCTAACTACAAGCAATAGCACAAATAAATGCAAAAGAGTAAAGATACAAATAAAATAAACAGTGATTTTTCAGGGGTTTTTTTAGTAATCAAATGTTATACATATACAAATATTGCATATTTGACTGTATAAATTATATATATATATATATATATATTATAGATTAATCTTTATTAAAGAAACAAATGCTATACAATCAAGGGCAGTGAGTGATTTATTTGTTGTTGCTGTTTGATTAATATTAAGACTGTCACTTTAAGAGACTGCAATGATCCAGTACGTTCAGCCGGCTATGTTTGCTATTGGATACTTACCAAGAAACATGCATTATCAACACAAGCTGCATTATCAACATTTTTTTTTTTTTTTTTTATATATTTTTTTATTAAGCAGATTTTTAAATGATGTGCATGACATGTGAAAAACACACAACCTGCTTTTTTTAACATCAATAGAAATGAATAAAGAAAAATTATACAAATATACAGAAGACTCTTAACACTACCAAACACAAAAAAACAAAAAAAAAAAAACACAAATCTCCAAAATAAATTAAAAAAAAAATAAAAAATAATAATAATAATAATTCAAATCTCCAGTGAAGGTGTTGTCTCAACAAAGGAGATAATAGGATTCCACACTTTATAAAATGAGTTAACAGAGTCCCTGATGGAGTGTTTAATTTTTTCCAGGTGTAGAAAGGACATTAAGTCTTTCAGCCAAGAAAAATTAGAAGGGGGGCATGAGGATTTCCATTGCAACAGTATTCGTCTTCTGGCCACCAATGAGGCAAAAGCAATAATATCAGCATGACGTTTGTTGTACAAGCCATCAACAGGTGTTATTCCAAAAATTGCAATTATTGGGCAGGGTTTCACAGAGACATTGAGAGCCTTTTACAGTGTATCAAAAAAAGAGGACCAGAATGAATACAATTTAGGACAGGTATAAAATGTATGAGTGTGATCCGCTGGGGAGAGCAAACATCTATTGCACCTATCATCTTCTATTAAAGAAAGTTTCTTCAGTTTAGCTTTGGTGAAGTGAATTCTGTGAACAATTTTTAACTGAATAAGATTCAAGCTAGCACAAATGCAGACAGAGTTAATTTTAGCTAGAGCCTTATTCCACAGCTCCTCGTCAAGCTCCAGTCCCAGCTCTCTCTCCCAGGTTCCCTTGAGTGCAAAGAGAGGAGGGAATTGCGAAAATCGTAACAAGCCATAAATTGAGGAGATATGACTATGCGATTTCGGGAGAGACATTATATCTTCAATTAAAGTTTTCATTGGCTGGTGATGGAAGGTATTAAAGTGTGCTTTAGCAAAGTCACGCAATTGAAAGTAGCGGAACAAATTGGATCTAGATATTTTGAATCTACTCATCAAATCGTTGAATGACGCAAATACATGATCATCAAGAAACAAATCATGAAATAGAACAAGGCCCTTCTCTCTGAGCTGTGCAAAAGTTGAATCTAAAGTAGAAGGAACAAAAAAGATGGTTACCGCAAATAGGCATTAAGGTGGACAATGCGTTTAATTTAAAATGACGACAAAATTGTTTCCAAATTTTGAGTGATGAGAGCACAATTGGGTTGGAGGTGTATTTAGAAGGGCGTTTCAAATTGGGGTCAAAAACTAATGCCGATAATGAGGATGATAAGCAGGAGTTAGCTTCTATTATACACCAATCGATATTCGGAGAATTACACCATGCATATATTTTCTGAATATTAGCTGCCCAATAATAGAAAAGAAAAATTGGGAAGAGCGAGACCCCCATCCTGTTTAGTTCTTTGAAGAGTTGACTTGTGTACACGCGGAGGCTTACCAGCCCAGATATATGAGGATATAATGGAGTCGAATGATTTAAAAAAAAGATTTAGGAAGAAAAACAGGAATAGTCTGAAATAAAAAAAGTATTCTTGGTAGAATATTCATTTTAATTGATTCAATCCTGCCTACTAAAGAAAGTGGAAGATTGTTCCAACGCTGAAGATCTACTTTAATACGGTCCACTAATTTAGTAAAATTTTCTTTACGCAATGACTTGAATGAGTTTGAAATATGAACCCCTAGATAACGGAAACCTGTAGAGGACATGTGAAAAGGGAGCATAGCTGGAGGAATTTGTTTCATCAACATTTTTATATAATTGTTTTATTTTTGATTTACAGTGCTTTGGATTGTAGTTCTTTCCCTCATTAAAGCCATTAGGTACATAGTCTTGTACTTTTGTCTTTTTATTCGAATATTTTTTTTTTGGTTTCTAATGTTGTAATTCACCTCTTTGCTGATTGGTTTGATTCATGGCTTGAAACTCTTCGAGACGACTTCTTTAGAAATCCCTATGGGAAAAATGAATGGGAAAACTTAATTTCAGAAGCCGTCGCAGAAGTGGACAGACACTGTTGCACACTATATGCTTTACAAAATCTGAAAAGCTTCCACTGAGAGCTGCTTTTTCCACACCGTTTGGCTTGGCAGACGCCACACTGATAAAGTGCCAAAAAGCTCCCTCATCATTTTGACTCTCGTCCAGTTCTGAGGGATGGACTGACCTTTGCTGTCATGACACCAGTGCTTGCTGGACCTTCAGGCTAAGCAGGCAGCCCACTATAACATGGGTGATCTCATTCCCTGCTCAAGAGCCTATGAGTCATCCGCTAGCGAGGCAGATAGCCGTTTCATCCATAAGAGATGCAGCTCTTCTTTGTAAAGTGGTTTGAAGTTTGTACCTATTTTTGGCAGGCCTGTATTTCAGAGTTGTCACAATCAAATGTGTGCATCCACATATAGTGCTCTGCTCATCCGTGGGCGTTTCCTGGAAAATGACTCCGGTGAAGCTGTGGCATGCTAGCACGCTCACAGTGGAGATGAATTACCCCTGGCATGCCCGTGTGTTCGTACTCACAGTGGGGAAGGGAAGCTTTTGACTCATCTTCTTCATTTCCACAGGCATAGACTGAATCATTGATCGATCCGCAGGCCTCATTAAGCACCCACACTGCATGACAAAGGCCAGAGTGACTATTTGTGTCCTCTCACAAGCCAAGTCTTTCTCATTCTCACATCGTCTTCTCTAACCTCTTGATTTCTCACCTTATACCTGACGTATCATGCTAATGGGTGTTGTTATAAACCATTACCTCTGTATCAAAATATAGAGAGCAGTCTACATGGACCGCTATATTCTCACACTATGTCCTAACCAGATGCAACATAGTGAGTTTCCAGCAACAAGCAGTTTGTCTGTCTGCATCAGATGCGACATGGCTATGTGACCAAATCAATCAAATATCACAGCCAATCAGAAGAGTTTGTGGGCGGGATCTCTCTGCAAGCAAAAAAAAAGTGGATATGCAATCTAATTCATAAACATTCATTAATATTAAACTGTTTTAACTGTTTATTTATTTTTTGTTTTTGTTAGCATTTATTTAGGTTTTGTTTTTACTTCATTATGGGATTGCCTTCTGTGAAGAATACATGTGATTTATTTATTTAGCCAAATCATTTAGCCGAAATAAGTTGTAGTATCTTAAAAGGCAGCAACATTTAAGTAGGCAAACTATATTTGGAACAGAGCAAAAGTTTCTTCATTCCAAAACTGACTCATAGTATATGCATTTTTCATTTTAGTTTATATTTTATTTGGCCACATTTAAAGTCTTAAAAGTTTCCAAGGTCAAGTATGTTTAATTTCCACTATATTTAGTATTCAGTACTTTGGGTTGCTTAAGCCTTCCATAACACTTGCACATTATAAAATAATCCATGTCAAGTGTTTTTAGGAAGCACAAGCTCTTACCACTAGGTCACACCTGCCTTTTTGACGTTTTTGTACTTGAACGTTTAGAGGCAGTATTTGAAATCAATAGCTTTGTTTAGCTTTATAATTTTGCCTCAGACAGGTTTGCACTGGCAAATGGATATGTCCCTGGCTGAATAATAGTCCTAGACAAACTCAGACTCAGCGTGTCCTGGCAGGTGTCCTGGAGCAGGAGCGTGAGCCGTTCTGCAGTATGGAGCTCAGCCGTGTGTCGGCTCTCCTTCGTTCTCCTCTGTTGAGCTCATTTACCTGAGATCTGATTCACACAGCTTTTTCTTGCTCGCTATTAAACGTTTAATAACATTCACAGCATGGCACACCTACACAGCTATGCAGGAATTTTATGTAACTCTAGGAATTAGTGTCATTGTAAGGCCACATGTTCTGCAATGAACTATTGGAATAATGAGCTGCTCCAGCGGAAGAATGGACCTTCCTGGATTTAAAGGAGCCATATTGAGCTTTTTGCAGCACTATATTTTATTCCCAGAAGTCCACGTATTATGTAAGACAAGGTTATTGCAGCAGAAATATATCCACACCATGACCAGAAGAAAAATCTGTGTACTTGTGGACTATTGTGTACTTGTGGACTATTCTATGTGGGTTTTTTTTTGTTTGTTTGTTTGTTTGTTTGCAAAGATAGTGTGAGTAGTGTTGAAATCACTGAAAATTCCCCAAAAAAGTGCACTTAAAATTTTTTTTTAGTAATTACATGTAATTTACTGTGCATATAAATAGTTCTATTTTAAAACTATGTGCATTGCATATACAATTGCACTGGCATTAATAGAATTATGTGCATTTTTATATACTGATTTCACATTCAGTAATGATTCATTTGAAACCTACTGTTAATATTTAATTGTTGTTTTGATCAAAATACTCCTTTTTATTTGTTGCCCTACTTTTTATTGTCAGGTTATTTAAAGTTTAATGAGGACAGCATCATTTTTTTCAAAAAGAGCAAGAAAAATCCCATTTAAAGTCCCTTTTAAATGCTAAGATCTCATGGAAAATTATGTTGGCCTTTAGAGTGAATCTTCATCTGTATGTTCAGGTTTTTAGCATAGTGTGCCTTAGTAAGAAATAATTTTCAACCTTTGTTTATCCTTCCATTATATTCACCTGTTCATTACATTAGACCAGCGAGCAATGTTTTCACACTGTTGCATCATGGGAGTAATCATGGAAGAAGGTGTCCTTATAAGGCGGACCTAAAAGACTGCTGTATTGCTAGCGTGCTATCGCACAATTTAATAAATGTGAGATAAGGTGGTGTTTTGGCAGGTACTGGTTGGGGGTGTACGGGTAAATATTCCTGGCACTGCATGAAATATGCATGCAGTGGCAGTTTTAATTATTACAAAGTGCTGGGCTATTCCAAAAAGAGCATTTCCTCCTCTCTCACACACACACACACACACACAACACACACACAACATACACACACTTTTATATCAACCGTCTGGGACTGTGTGTTCATGCTTCAACAATTTCCATGCATTATTTAAAAGTGGGAAGACCGGGGAATGACAACTTTTTCCTGCCCTGCATTGGGCTCCTCTCAGGTAATGACCACAGTATCCACTTGACACTTGCACACTGCTGACCCCTGACCTCTCAGGGCTCCAGACTGCGCCCAAATGGTCGCATTTTGTGACCATTTTTTCTGCCGGTGCGTCTAATTTTTGTGAGAGGTCACACTGGTGTGAACACCACGTTGCCCAACTCATAAGCTCTACTATTTCTGTTGCATTTGGGAAACATCAAACGGCGGATGAAACAAGAGCGAAACTAAACCGAGCTACATTTCAGCTGCACAGCGCGAACCGTTTATCAGCTCAGACCGCAACGCAAACAAACAGTGCTGTGAGATCCAGCGAGAAGTGTTTGAATTCGCCAAACAATGACAAGGTTGCAGTGAGATTTACTGAGAAGCATTCAAATTCTGCACAGAAATCTCTGTTATAAACAGCGCTGGCATACGTCAGGAAACCAGAAGCGGTAATGCTAACTGGAATCATGGTGTTGTGGTAGAAATAGTCGAATGCATTACATCATTCATTTCAGGGTTTGTACAACCTTTTGAGAGAGAAATTCAAGCACTTTTCAATGACTTTCAAGCATTTCACACAACTGTTTCCATCACTTTAAAGCTCTAAAATGATCCAGTTTGAATGTTATTTTTAATGGGATGAACAAAATATACTTTGGTGAACAAATTAACATTTTTAAAATACATCAAATCACCATTATAACCAATAGACAGGAGCAGAGGAGCACATATTGGCTCATTAGTCATTAATTTCTACTTTTTCTCTATATTTTTATATACTTCAATTTGCTACTAAATCACACACAATCACTGAAGTTGGTCAGTTCCATATGCTAGAAAAATAATGGTACATTTAATAAGAGTGGAATATATAATCTTTCTTTATATAAAAAGTAGATGTTGATCAAATGATTAAATGATCTTTATTTTGAATACCCCCACACACCACCCCAGTGCTACCAAATGTGCTCCTGGCGCCACCGTCTGTAGAACTTAGTGGCGCTGGTGCCACTGCTCTCAAATTTTAGTCTGGAGCCCTGCCTCTCGCGCATTTTCTTTAATGGTGAAAAGAATATGTGAATTCCAGGGATGTGAATAGAATAACTGAATTGTTTATCGAAAATATAGATATTCTCTTTTAATGGATGGATGGAGCATGGTTTTATATCTTTTTTTTATTCTATCCTTTATTTAGCTACTTACTATTTAGCGACTGATGTGATATTTTGTTTTAATGAATGGATGATAGGTGGACAGACAGGAAAGATATATGTATGTGCGAATGAATAGGTAGATGGATAGATAAACAGGTGGGTGGATGGAATGATATATGCGTGGATGGATAAATGGAAGGAAGGAAGGATAATTGGATGCATGTACAGATAGATAGATGGTAGGGATGTGCGATATGGACTTTAAACTATACTACAATATTTTCTGGTATTAATTGCTATAACGATATCAATGATGATAGTATCATTTACCACTGTTTTGGCAACAAGTGATAGCTGCATGCATCATCAATTTGGCTCCTAAAATATACCAATTACATAAAAGAATAACACCTTAGGGCCTTGATGTTGGTGTCTCCTCGCGCATCTTCATACTTTCTTCACACTCGGATTTGTGTTTAAGATGGTGGAACAAATTGGACGTATATTTATAATAATAATAATAATAATATTAATTAGGCTATATTATATTTTACAGGGTGCCTGTAATTATAAATCATTAGTTTTTTTATTATAAAATATTACATTGTAAAAAAAAAAAAAAAAATCTGTGTTAGTAATTTCTTAATTCAGGAAATCACAAACATCCACTCAGAGACAAAAAAAGACTTCTTTACACTGGAGAAGAACATATGGATTTGCATGTTTACTACTTTTGAGAGAAGTATTTTTATTTCCCTATTTTTACCCACAATAGGGTGTCATGAGCATTACTGAGTACACACATGAAATGAAATGTGTTTAATTCATACTCATAGCCTGAGGGCGCCCTTGCGCAGAAACTCCACAAGTGAGAGTCACAGAAGTAATATAACTTATGACCACTAATATGGACAAAGGCGTTTGGATTTCGCTGAAGCTAAGTAAAATGCAGAAATTTTAACTGATGAAACTTGAAGACAATAAACATACGATTGCAGCATATATGGTTTATCTCGGGTATTTTTATAAGAATAAAGTATATTTATAATCCAGTGCTAATCGACATAGCCTTGGAAGGATAGAGAAATAGATGGG
>NC_056591.1:24223818-24388818 GCF_018340385.1 Cyprinus carpio | reverse complement strand
GACAGCAAATAGAACAGTAATTTCACACAAGAGATGCTTCTTTCCCCACGCGTGTTCTGTCACTTCCTGTTCCGAAAGGCCAGTTAATCGAGCGCTGATTTGATTTCCAGAGCCCAGTCAGCCAGGAAGAGTAGTAAGTCACAGATCAAAGCGATTTTAGTCAGTTAAAAATAAACGTGTGTTTAATCCACTGATCTATAATATAGATCAGTGGTTTAATCTCTTATTTATTGAAGTGAATGAACGTCACATTAAGTTTACACTAACAAAAAAAACTACTACGGTTATCTGAACATGCACAATGGTTATATCATGGCATTTTCACGTGATGCCATTTCTTTACTGCTAAATTTTTTTGAATCGAGCTATTATGCTTATTACTAAAATATGAGTACTTCCAACATAAAAGTGCAAGTATTACAAGGACATTATGTAGGTGCAATGCAGTTGCATCTATTATTCAAAACTAAAGGGTAATTTATGTGTGATTTATAATTAAAAAAATTATATTCGGCACGTGTGACTACATAGTGACTACGCAGCAGGGTTATTATAGTGAACTAAAACTAAAACCATGAAGAAGTACTATTACAAGTACTACAATAAATAGACTATAGCAAAGAAAACAGTAATTTTATTAGATAAATTAATAAAAACTGTATAGACATATTTTTAAAACTAATAAAATTGACAAAAACACTACAAAATAACTAAAACTAAGTGAAATTTAAAGGAAACAGAAAATGTACAAATAAAAGTTAACTATAAAAACTATAAAAGTAGTGATGATACTTAAAATGCACTGCTATATCGTTTTTTAGAAACATAAATAAAACAGCTGTTAAATATATTTTAAGTATAATAAATTGTCAGTGCATGATTATGAATTTCAGACGTCAAAATTGGACATGGACATGGATAATCAAAGTGATTGGATTTATTCAGACTATTTTTAGATCTTCCAGTCAACATAATGAAAACAAAATGACATTAAACAAAATAAAATTCACACTTTAAAAGGCATAATTAAACTAAAAATATATTTTTTTTCATAAAACAAGCCAAAGCACCTAGACATTTTGGTGAAGCATTTAATGTAAACATATTTACATTTGAACTGTAAAAAGCACTTTGTTAGTACACAACTTCAAAGAAACCTTCAGTGGGAAACTAGCAAATCATTTAAATCCAAACCCCACCGTATCCCATATCTATTACGCAAATTCATGTATGGAATCAGTGCTGTAAATTATGCACATTGTTCAGATGCAAAAAACAACTTATAAAGATGTCAAGAGTCAGCAAATATATTGTTTCAGATCTGAAATATGGGTTGAATCCTTTGATTTGTTTACTCTCTTGTGCACAAGGCTTCTGTGTGTATTAAAACTAATATAAAATGACTTTGGCAAATTAAAAAAAACACTAACAATGTATTCTTGCTTTTCTAAAGGCTGATGTTGATTTGAGGTCAGTCTTGTCCTCCCCGTGAGCTTGTGGAAGAGTTTCTTCACGTAATGTTTCATTTTGGTCTTTTTGAGCGCGTGGAAAGGGAAAATGTAGCCTCCGATATACTCGTGAACCACTTTGCAGTCGCAGCTCTGGCAGGAGAACGCAATGGACACGCTCTGGTCAAACTCAATGGTCACCTGTAACAGTAATAAACACACTCATAAATCAAATGCACTTAACCGCCCAACAATCCTAAACCAACACACAAATCCTAAACCAACACACACACACACACACACACACACACACACACACACACACACACACACACACACACACACACAATCTCCTCTGTACTTCTCTTCTCTAGCTGGTTTCCTATAGTTTCCTAATAAATCTGGCACTGTGCAAAGCGTCTCCTAAATGCATAAATGTAAATATTCACACCAGCCTATAATTCACCTGTTTAATCTCCCAGTTGACGTTCCATTGTTTCATATTGGAGAACCTCCAGGTGGTCACCGGCAAACCAGTTGACATGTCGATGCGGATCAGCTTGTTGTAGGAGATTCCCAAGAGCTCATCTTTCTTGCTTCCTCTGAATCTGTGACACAAAGTGTAAGAGATTTGAATCATATTTGTCTTAATCATATTGAAGAGCTCAAAAACCAAATTAAGACTTTGAAAGATGTTCCTAAGCGATACCAATCACAAATCAGTCTAAAAAAAATGAAACTTTAAAACAACAACAACAACAACAACAACACTCTATTAACCCTTGTGCTGAAAGTCCTTTACCTCATTTGGTGTTCCCAGTCAAAAATGACCAGCTTTTCAAAAATTTCTTGTACAAATTTCTCATTATGATATATTATCACCAAATCTTGGATTCAATCTGTTGTCAACCTAGCAGGTTTTTTTTTTTTTTTTCCTTTGGGACTGATTGGTCATAGGGCTCAGATTTTGAGTGAAAAAAAAAAACATTATTTGTGGATAATTTTGCCGATGTTTACACAAAAAATGCATTATCCAAATTGTCAAAAAAAAAAAAAAAAAAAATAAAATTTGTGGGTGTTATACCATGTGTGAGCAAAGTCAGTAAGTTTTAATCCAATGCAATAACATTAACTAGCATTTTAAGGAAAAAGAATATACTCTCTGACCAGAACATAACAAGGATTATTATAACCCATGTTTCAGAAAATAAGCCAAGACATTTTTAAAAATATAAATAATAAAAAGCACTTTGTTAGTGCACAGCTTCAAAGAAACTCATATTTTATGGTTGAGCTCAAAAACCTTACTCAGGCTTAGAAGTCTGTTCTAGGCACAAAATTAATTTTTAATTACCTGACAATATAATATTTGATGCCAAATTCAGGCAGGGACTGCCATGCTTGGATAAAACGCATTTTGGCCTCCATGAGGGAAAGCTGGGAAATATTGTGAAGGGCCTCCAAGATTCGAGTGGTTAGCTGAAATGAGAAGAATAAATAGGATTTTTTTCCCCTTGTAGTAAAGCAATGTTCAAACAGATCTCAGATATCCAATGATGGATCCAGTTCAAGCCAAATCTTGTCCTTTCTGTGTGTGTCGAGATTGTGATTTCACCTGTTTGGTCTTGTACTTCTTTGCATATCGAGGAGAAACGAAGCACTCGGCATTCATCTCCATGGACTCTACGTCAGGCGCTGCTTGGCCAGGAGGAGGCGCTAGACTTTTCATCTGCAGGAAGGACTGGATTTTCTTCACCTCCGTGCGGTACGAGCTGTAGGCCATCGTCTTTCCTTTGGAGGCCAACATACAGGCAGCTTTCCACTTGCTATACTGCGTTTCCTGTTTTCAGGAGATGTTTATTTTAAGCAAAAGAAACAAATGAATGCATACGCTTCAACTTGAATGTTCATGAAGCTTCTGATTATAACTGTAAAGCCTGGCATAGGAAGCAACAGTCAGAAAAATCAATTTCTCTTCAAATGAAACAGTTGATTAAATCTTAAGACAAACCATAAAAAAAAAAAAAAATTTTAACTCAAAAATTCAATTTTCTTTAAAAAAAAATATTTTTTTTTTTAAATTTTATTTCAAACTCAATTTTATTTAGAGACAAATCTGAGCAAAAATATGCAATTTGGTGCAGATGCTGATATTTATCTGGATTTTTATACCAGTATAACAACTTAAATGCATATAAAAATCAGTCACTCTATATCTTCCAAGAATATGTCTTAATAATATTAAATTTAAAAGCTTGTTTTATGATCAAAACTCTTTAGTTTTAATTGTGGAGTGCAAAACATTTAAATGCAATTGCAATGATGACTGACAGATTAACAAATAAACGTTCCTAAAAAAAGCCTAACAAATCATTTTTGATACTCATATTTTACCATACTTTTTTCTGAAAAAGTCTGTATGGATAATCAAGTAACCTAAGTTTCTATAAACCAGGAAATATTTATCTTGAAATATTTATAACAATATAACAGTTTATCTTACATTTAAGATTCAGGATTTCACAGCAAAAAACACACACGTACCACTATCTGCATAAAAACATAAATATAAAACTCACATTGTCGCAGCGAATATAAATCTCGTTCATTCCATCAGCCGTTGGCAGTAACAGCTTGAGGCCGAACTTCTTCTCAGTGACGTTGACATCAGGAATGACCTCACATCCTGTACAATTAATGATATACATTATCATTCTGCTGCATTGGCTGTATTAAAATGTATAATCTTTTCTCTGTTTGGCTGCTCACCTCGTAGATGGAGTTGCTCAATGGGTTCTTTATTCGCAGACTCTTTGTTTTTGTAGTAAGAAATGGTGGTGTCTCTAAAAACAAACCAGTACTCCTTATACGGCTTTAATGTCAATCGCTTAGGCCTGTAAAGCAAAGAAATTAACAGGTAAGTAAACAATGCACTGTATAGTTTCTCTTACTGCAGACTAGACAAATGTCACTGTGAACATGACGGACAAAAACAGGTTGCAAAAAGTACTGTTTTGTACATGGAGCTATAGTTTATGCTATCATTCAGTATGCATCAAATTAACATGGTAATTTCATCTGTATCATAGTCCTGTCATGACAATACTTTGCAGTAAGGATTGCCTCTGTTGAACTTTGAATGCTTACAGCAATTTTTTTATCAACCGTGATTGTCTGAGAGTTTTGAATAACATGACTTTTTACACAACATTTTTCTCAAAACAAATTTTTTGTTGCTTATTTGAGAACAATTCGTTTTTTTAAAAATAGTTTATAAACTACTTTTCAACAGATTATTCATTAACAACATGCATAATTAAAAGATAAAACAATATGCATAAAAAATGATAAAACTGTAACAGTTTTAAAAATGTATTTATTTTTTTCAGAAATTTTAATAATCTTAAACTCACCTAAACAATTTAAGCGTATCTTCCAGCTTTGGGATGTCAGTGATATCTTCCTGAAAAAGTTAAAGAAAAAGTTAATACTCAAAAAAAATAAATGAATATATATAAATAAAAAATCTTAATTCAAAAGTTTGGGGTCAGCACGGTTTTTTTATTTTTTATTTTTGAAATAAGACTAAAAATCTAACAAATTCCCCATTAAAATAAACAAAAAAACATAACAAACACCAAATATCAAAAAAAAATACCAAAAATGTTTCCAATTTAAATATATTTAAAAATGTAATTTATTCCTGTGATCAAAGCTGAATTTTCAGCATCATTACTCCAGTCTTCAGTGTCACATGATCCTTCAAAAATCATTCTAACATGTGCTGCTTAATATTTTTGAGGAAATCTGATACTTTTTTTTATTATTATTATTTGATAAAATAAAAGTTTCAAAAAACAGCGTTTATTTGAAATATAAATATAAATGTCTCTACTGTCTATACTGTACTTTTATTTAATATAACACATTCTTGATGAATAAAAGTAGTAATTTCTTACTTTAGTAATCTTACTGACCAAAAACCTTTAAACAATAGTGTCTAAACTAGCTTAAATTTCAGCCAGATTGATTCTCGATGTAATAAACTGGATGCTAAAGAGTAATCTAAGATCGGTCTTTATATCTAGGTTACTTTTGAAATTAGTGCACAATTATCTGTCAAAACAGCTGATGCATCCCAAAAGCAGACTGGCTATTGATTTAATGCAAGTACCATTGTAAAGCAGACATCTTCATGAAAAAAATTAATAATAATGTCATAAATTCACCAGGATCTTATCAGCGTTTCGTCCTTCCAGGGTGGATTCTAAATTTGAGAGCGCAGCCTCGACTTCATCAATCTCTGGTTCGCTGGAATTGGTCAGTGGCTCCGTTGATAAGGTCAGTTTACAGATGTGATACTAGAAAAGATATTTTACAAAAAAAAGTATTTTACATCTGAAATGCCAATTTAGATGCATTACAATAAAACAGCTCTCATTTGGTTAGTCAATGACTGTGATTTAGACACTGATTTACAAATTTCACCTTTCAGTTTTAATATATGGGTAAAAAATAAATGAGGTTTTAGTGGATAATTATCAAGGTGCTCATTAAATAACTAATCAAGTAGGTTACAAACTTTATTATATGCTAACCTCACAACATTGTGGTTTTCAGTGCAATTACATTAACACTGCTTGAGAGGCAGAATGTAATTAATGATTTAGCAGCAAATAATGTGGAAAACAGGTGGGAAAAAAATAACCCAAAATATCTGTGCAATGCATAGTTCTGTAATCTGAGAGGTAGTTTGGGAAATACTCGACCTGCTCTCTCATGGATTTGTTCTAGATCTGCAGACACACACTCACATGAAGTCCTCACTAGGTTTAGTTTGGTTTATTAGTGCCATGTTCACCTATACATTACCTCAATGTGTAATTGAATACTATTGTGTGTTAGCTGTGGAATGTCACATCCTTTGTCCTCGAAAGTAATTTATCTCATAGCTTCAGGTGAGAAAGTACAGCACTAAAGAACTGACCATAATTCAACACCATCTATGCTGTGTAATGCAACCAAATACTATGACACATTAAAGTTACAGTTAACTAAAAATGAAACCATAAATGCTTCTATAAATTAAATTAAATATTTTAAAAAAATATTTTAATTCAGCTAGCTGCCAAGGCAACATTTCTTATTTTCATTTAGTTATCTTGCTTTCTGGAGCTCTGAATTAAAGGAATGAACAGAAAATCAAGGAATAAGTTCAGTTTATGTTGTGAACAGGCATCCTGTACCTGCAGGGATGCAAACATGAGCATCTCTTCTTCAGTGCAGTCGATCTCCTCCAGGAGTATCGCCCATCTGGCCTGTTCATACAACTGTGTGATTCTCACAGCATCATACTATGAGAAGAAAAAACGGCATGCTAATTTAGACATATCAGGGCCATCTAATGTTATCATTTACAAACATATAATGTGGTATGTAAAGATGATTTCTCACCTTTGGGTTGAGGTCGAAGAAGCTGTGGTACTTGAATCGCAGCAGGAGTCTGTCGTTTTCCTGAATTCCCTGTTCCATCAGCGAGCGAGAGGAATCCAGCCACCTGCAGAGCAATGTCTCAGTTAAAATACACAAACGCAGCGACTGAAACGCATCTGATGAATAAAAACAGAAATATATATAACCATAAAATCACCAAATGCCATGTGCTACAGTGATTTTACCATAGTAAATGGATATTTTTGGGAATGAGGTGAAATATAGCTTGTATAAAACAGTAGAAATACAAATATGCTAAAACACTTTTTTAATAAATTAAATGTTGTATATACTCTCAAAAAAGCTACAAAGCTGTCACTGGAGCAGTACCCTAAAGTACAAAAGCTAAACGGTACGTCTTTGTACCTTATTTACCCCTAAGAGGTACATATTATTACCTTAAAAGTATGTATTAGTAACTAAAGTGTACATATTAGTTACCTTTTGAAAGGACACTGCCCCAGTGACTGTTTTGTATCTTTTTTTCTGAGTTTACATTTCAAAATAGTAACATAGTCTGTTAGCTCTGAAAACTATGTCAATAATGTAACAATCAGAGTTGTAACAATACAAAAAGTTTAACTGGTCACAGGTGTGTGGCTATTGTAATGGCTTTAAATGGTTTTGAATGAATGTCCAATCACTTTCACTTTTTTCTTTCTGATGTTTTTGATTGATCTTCTCCTTCACTGATTCTCTCAAAATTTCACTCTATATTATCGGATATTTCATCTGTGCATGCTCCTGTTAAGACTAGTACTGTTCCTTCCACTCGCACTTCTCCCTGGTTTACTCCCAAACTTCGTATCCTTAAGAGCTCCGGTCGACGGCTTGAGTGTCTCTATAGGAAAACTAGCCTCATTGTTTATCACCAAGCCTTTCTTGAACATCTCAAAAATTACAAATCTGCTTTACACCTAGCGTGTTATAGTTTTGTCTCTGCCATGATTAATAAAGCCAGTTACAGATCACAAGCACTATTTAACACAGTAAATAAACTTAACAAACCCACACCTCATGATGCTGTAGGTTTAGATGAATTCTGCTGCTCCTTTCTAATTTATCATCCACCTGGGCTTTTCAAACATAGCTATCAATTTTAGCTTTGAGCCTAATCTCTCTGATCATTCCCTGTTCTGCTTTTCTCTTACCAATCCGTCTTCTGCCTCCAAGCTTATTTCAAAATCCAATTCTTCTTCCTGTCGACTTGACCCAGCTCCTACTTCTCTCTTGAAACGGTGTCATTCAGTCATCTCTGCACCTATCTCTCATTTCATAAATGCTTTTCATGTCACTGCTTCTTTTCCTCAGTCACTTAAAATCGCTGCAGTTACCCCAGTTCTCAAGAAACCCAATCTCGATCCTACAGTTTTATCCAATTATCGACCCATTTCAAACATACCATTTATTGCTAAATTATTGGAGAGTACTGTAGCTTCCCACTTTCAGTCTTTCCTATTGGCAAATAATTTCTTTGACCAATTTCAGTCTGGCTTCCATCTACAACATAGTACTGAAACTGCCCTTGTAAAGGTAGTGAACGATTTATTACTCCTTGCAACACTGGCTCTCTGTCTTTACTTCTGTTACTTGACCTCAGCTCTGCCTTCGACATGGCTGTGGGTATATCTCGTACTGCTCTTTCCTGGCTCTCTTCATACCTATGTGACAGACAGTTGTACATTTCTGCTCGGGATTTTAGATCCCCTACTGCCCCCCTGAAGGCATCCCCCAGGGTTCCACTCTTGGGCCTTTGTTGTTTATTATTTATATTTTACCATTGGGTCAGATACTACAGCTTTAGCTATAATTTTTATGCTGATGACATTCAAATTTACACGTCATGCAGGCCATCTCTATCCACTCAAATCGACAACATTTCTGTTTGCTTGCAGGATATAAAAAAATGACTTAACTCTAATTTTCTGAAACTTAAATGGATAAAAGTTCCCGCTGACTTTACTTGCAATCTCACTGGCACTCTAGCCAGTTAGAAACCTCGATGTTATGTTTGACTCCTCTTGTTCATTTCAGTTTCATATTAACTCTCTCTAAATCAGCATTCTTTAATTTACGTCGAATTGTCCAGCTCAGTAGTGCCAATGATGCAGAAACTCTCATTCATGCTTTTGACTACTGTAATGCCCTTTTCATTGTCTTACCAGCTACAGTATATCTCTCATTTCATAAATTAAAATAAATTATTACAATTAATATTAAAATAATTTATGCTGTTATTTTAATTTGTAATAAAATATCACAATATTATTGTTGTTACTGTATTTTTGTGGTCAGATAAATGCAGCTTTGGTGAGCTTAAGAGACTTCTTTTGAAAAACTCTTGCCGACCCCAAACTTTTGAATGGTAGTCTAATTTTGTCTGTCCTTTCTTACCCAGCATTAATGGCTGCTTTATCTTCCAGGGTAAGAGGCTTGTAGAGTTTGGCCAGTTCCTCTGGTGGAAGGTTGGGTTGGCAGGCCATCATAGGATTCTCTCCGAACCACAGACTGGTGGAAGATGCAGGCGACCCGCTGTCCGGGTCATAGGTCGGAGTCATAGTTTTACTGTACAGACCCAGGGCTCCTGTACAAAGCATGAATGTAAACTTGTAAATTATTGTTTAAGACTTAAATGTTCATCCAAAAACAGTTTAAAATATATATATATAAAAAAAAAAAAAACAATAAAGAAGTATATTATATGAAGTGTATTAAATGAAGTGTTTAAAATATGTACAAAACATGTAATATTCATTCATAAAAATTTCTATTTAGTTTTATTTTATTATAAGATTTCTACCTGGAAGCATAAATGCAAAATACTTATGTGACTTTATCTAGTCTGAAATTTAAAGTGAACTTCATTTACTTATGCAGTTTTTTTCTTCTAAATTTAGTTGGTTTTTATTTATTTATTTATTTTAATTAATAAAAAAAAAATGCATGGTAAATAATGTTAAGAACATACATTTATATGAATGATTTTTTGTTTGTTTGTTTGTTTACTGGTTATGATGAAATGTTTTTCATTGTAATAAAAAAATAAAAAAATCACAAAAATATCTTCAAGGCATCTTCAAAAACAGCAATAAATACCTCCTGCCACGTCCATGTTTAATATGTCATCAAAAGCTGATTCTGTGCCCTTGTCTTTTTTCTTTTTCTTCTTTGGATCATCTGGTGGTTTCAGTAAAGAAAGTTCCTCTGATCTTCTGATGTCTGTCAACAGAGACAGAAAACATACACAGTTAAGTAAAGATTCATGAGCGGAAATAAAATATGGAAAAATATTTTTTTCACACATAAAAACAAATTAATTGGTAATTTTAAAAATACCAAAAAATATTCATAAATCCATACATATATTTAAAAAAAAATTCACAAAATATTCTAACCATTTTAAAATTAAAAACATATGTATTAAGTATTAAATGAATATGTGATCCCAAATTTATGTATTAAAAATATTAATGAAAAAAATTATAATGCTTGCTTATAATGACACTTTCTATTTGAGATGTTGTATCTAAATTGCACAAAATGACAAATCTGTATTACATTTATACAGTTTACATAATAATTACAATACTTTCATGTTACAAAAATATTATATTAATAAAAATGTATAAGATAACAAATATTTTCCTCTGCACTTGCACTTACTGAGTGCTTTGCAGATCTCAGCCACGGTTTTAAAGACCACACAAGAGAAGCTAACACGGAGCTTGATGGTCTTCATGTTGGGCAGCTGGATGCAGAGGGGTTTGTGTTGTGGAGTGTAGCGCAGGTCAGCGTCCGCCTGGACTCCGTACTTATCCAGAGTCCAGTGAGTCTTCAGCAGCCAGCAGCTCTTCTTCTCCCACCAGATGGCATGATCAGACCAGTCCTGAGGAGCCTCTGAAACACAGAGAACCACAAACTGTGAGAACAAGAGCCTGAGACAATTCACGCACATGCACAAATATAGAGTGCGTGTTATTCAATCCCACAAAACAATTCTACAGTAAAACAGATTTTTGAGACCTAACAAGGAGCAAGCCATTAGTTGCACTCTTTTTGTTTTTTGTTTTTATATATAGTATTTATATATATTATTTACTTTATCACATAACCTATAAAAATATTTGTTTTATTACATTTATTTATTTATTTTAATAAAAAGGCTGAAGTGGATTTATTTTAGTACTCATTGAGTTTATGTGGAAAAGTTCTCTTACTGTAAAGACCTAAAACACCAATTTCAATTCAGCATTTAGTTTAAACAGTTCAGTATTTATAATTGAATTTAATTGCAAGTATTGTTGTTGTTGTTGTTAACTTAAACCTATTAAAAATAAATTCTGAAATAAAAATTTCAGATTTATTTCACAGATTTATTTCAAAAATAAATAAATAAAGCTGAAATGAAATAAAACAACTAAAAGCTTTAAAAATTAGCAATGTCTTGGCAGCTAGCTGTTAAAGCTAAAATATAAATTCAAGCTTTTTTTTAAATTAAATAAAAAAGAAAAAAGCACATAAACATTACAAAATCCTAAATAAAGCTAAACTATTTAAAAACTTAAATAAAATTACGAAAATTACTGAAAATATAAAAAAAGCTGTTCCAAATATTTGACTTTGAACAACTGCTTTATAGGTGAAGTTAAAGAGGTGAACTGGAACGTATTTATGTGGAGTGTTTTAATGTGTAGTTAAACTGCATGACGTTACACCTGAATAAATCAGTTCAAACCAGTCATCCCTGAGTAACACAAACATGCCTGATGACATCCCAATTCCATATAAACCTTGATGATTCCTCTTTTACTCACATTTTCTTCATCCTTCCGCAGTGATCATCATCTGACTCACTCCTGTAATTACCTATAATACACCTATTAAGTTGACTATAAACACATTGTGTTCAACCAAATGAATGGCCACAGCCAATAAAAGACCTTCATGGCAAACCATAATATTAAGCAATTGGATAATCTGATGAGTCTGTAGAGGAAAGCAGGATGTTTTGCTAATGTTTCTCAGGCTGACACAGTCACACAGTGAACTTCAGACCCTGCGTCTACAAACAACACCTGAGTCAAAGAACAATAGCTCTGAGCACGAGCCTATACAAAGATACACAAGGGCAAACATGGGCATACCTGAGCATTTACACCAGTGTTTACACTCTAGAACTTCACTGGGATTTTAGCTTTTACCCAGCAAACAAAGATGTGTTCTAAGAAAGTTAGTCTAATGTTTCCATTAAGTTCCGAAAATCTTATGTCTCTAAACATTCAAAATATTTAGTTTTTTTTTTCTTGGTTATAAAATGTTAAGGGAACATTTCATTCTATCAGTTTCCAAACACTGTGGGAACGTTAATTTTGAGTGTTCTCTGAATGTTCTGAATAAGTACAAACCCAATTCCAAAAAAGTTGGGACACTGTACAAATTATGAGTAAAAAAGGAATGGAATAATTTACAAATCTCATAAACTTATATTTTATTCACAATAGAATATAGATAACATATCAAATGTTGAAAGTGAGACATTTTGAAATGTCATGCCAAATATTGGCTCATTTAGGATTTCACGAGAGGTACACATTCCAAAAAAGTTGGGACAGGTAGCAATAAGAGGCTGGAAAAATTAAATGTACATATAAGGAACAGCTGGAGGACCAATTTGCAACTTATTAGGTCAATTGGCAACATGATTGGGTATAAAAAGAGCCTCTCAGAGTGGCAGTGTCTCTCAGAAGTCAAGATGGGCAGAGGATCACCAATTCCCCCAATGCTGCAGTGAAAAATAGTTGTGATGGATCAGAAAGGAGTTTCTCATAGAAAAATTGCAAAGAGTGTGAAGTTATCATCATTTACAGTGCATAATATCATCAAAGATTCAGAGAATCTGGAACAATCTCTGTGCGTAAGGGTCAAGACTAGAAAACCATACTGGATGCCCGTGATCTTCGGGCCCTTAGACGGCACTGCATCACATACAGGAATGCTACTGTAATGGAAATCACAACATGGGCTCAGGAATACTTCCAGAAAACATTGTAGGTGAACACAATCCACCGTGCCATTCACCGTTGCCGGCTAAAACTCTATAGGTCAAAAAAGAAGCCATATCTAAACATGGTCCAGATGCGCAGGCGTTTTCTCTGGGCCGAGGCTCATTTAAAATGGACTGTGGCAAAGTGGAAAACTGTTCTGTGGTCAGACGAATCAAAATTTGAAGTTCTTTTTGGAAAACTGGGAAGACATGTCATCAAGACTAAAGAGGACAAGGACAACCCAAGTTGTTATCAGCGCTCAGTTCAGAAGCCTGCATCTCTGATGGTATGGGGTTGCATGAGTGCGTGTGGCATGGGCAGCTTACACATCTGGAAAGGCACCAGCAATGCTGAAAGGTATGTCCAAGTTCTAGAACAACATATGCTCCCATCCAGACATCATCTCTTTCAGGAAAGACCTTGCATTTTCCAACATGACAATGCCAGACCACATACTGCATCAATAACAACATCATGGCTGCGTAGAAGAAGGATCCGGGTACTGAAATGGCCAGCCTGCAGTCCAGATCTTTCACCCATAGAAAACATTTGGTGCATAAAGAGGAAGATGCGACAAAGAAGACCTAAGACAGTTGAGCAACTAGAAGCCTATATTACCCTTACCAAAAAGTAGTATACTTCAAGTTTATTTTATTAAATATACTTAAGTAAAGTTCAAGTATATTTTGAGTTTTTGTAAGTATAAGTCAAGTATACTTAATTGTCATTATAAGTATATATCTTAGAAGTACATAAAGCCCATGTCTGAGAAGTACATAAAAAGCAAACTAAAAGTATACTTTCCTATTTTTAGTTTAAAATAAGTATACTAATAGCACACTTGAATAAACTTCTTTTTCGTAAGGGTAGACAAGAATGCGACAACATTCCTATTCCTAAACTTGAGCAACTTGTCTCCTCAGTCCCCAGACGTTTGCAGACTGTTATAAAAAGAAGAGGGGATGCCACACAGTGATAAACATGGCCTTGTCCCAACTTTTTTGAGATGTGTTGATGCCATGAAATTTAAAATCAACTTATTTTTCCCCTTAAAATGGTACATTTTCTCAGTTTAAACATTTGATATGTCATCTATGTTGTATTCTGAATAAAATATTGAAATTTGAAACTTCCACATCATTGCATTCTGTCTCTCTAACCATTAGTCGTGGCCTAATGGTTAGAGAGTCGGACTCCCAATCGAAAGGTTGTGAGTTCGAGTCTCAGGCCGGCAGGAATTGTGGGTGGAGGGAGTGCATGTACAGTTCTCTCTCCGCCTTCAATACCATGACTTAGGTACCCTTGAGCAAGGCATCGAACCCCCAACTGCTCCCCGGGCACCGCAACATAAAAATGGCTGCCCACTGCTCCGGGTGTGTGTTTCACAGTGTGTGTGTATGTTCACTGCTCTGTGTGTGTGCACTTCGGATGGGTTAAATGCAGAGCACGAATTCTGAGTATGGGTCACCATACTTGGCTGAATGTCACGTCACTTCTGTCACTTTTTTTATTCACAATTTGTACAGTGTCCCAACTTTTTTGGAATCGGGTTTGTAGTAACAATTTTAAATTGTTAGACAAATGTCTAACTAAAAAGTTTTTGAAGAAAAACATTCCATGAACCATGTATAAATAATGTTTTTGTGCTAACATTTTTGAGAAAATTATCAAAGACCAGATGACTAACAATTTTGCTGACTACAACATTACTGAACAGAAGTGTGCTCATAACTTGCTCATAACCAGAATGTTAGCCAAAGTTCGAACTCTGACTGCTGTTTTGATTTTGTCAAGCCATTTGGACCTTATAAACCTTACTTTGAAGAGCTTTTGATGTGATCCTAATGACGCTGTGCTTTTCAGATTTAAAATTTGTTATCAGGTAGGAAACAGAATTTGCAACAAAAATTGCAATTTAAAAAATTGAATACTGTAAGTATAGTCTTAATAAACATAATTTTAGTATGAATTACCAATAAATGTGAAGTAATTCCAGAAACATTAAATTATATGTATAATAAATGTTTGAAATGCAACCTGTAAGTGTATTTCATTTATATATATTTAACAAATTAATACTATAGAAAACACTTAATTTCCCAGAATTCTTCAAATTACTGAAAATTAGGGCTGTCAACGCTAATGTGTTAACGCATGCAATTAATTTTACAATCCTTAACGCGTTAAAATAATTTAACGCAATTAATGCAAAATTAAGGAAGCACAATTTCTATTCTAACCCTTTAACCCAATTTTGCTTCTCTGCTTGCGTTCAGATCATTTTAAGCCGCTAAACTCCAGTAGAGTTTTCAGTCCAATTATACAGTAAATGAATGCATTCAAACAATCTGTCCAAAACAGTGCTAATATAAAGGAAACCAGGCTGATTACATCAGAGATTGCAGAGAGAACAGAGTCTCGCCTTGCTTTTTCAGTGAATCATTTATTCCAGTGTGTTTCGCTTTAAAACACAAGCTATGTAATATTCTGTGATTGTCTCCGAAGAGTGCGAGCCCACACTCATCACATGTGCTGTGTGAAGTACAGACTGAACGGATTGTCGACACATCCAACCGCTATATGGCCAGATGAGACACAAACTACGTTTTCTCGACTGGATAACCAGTCTCACTAGTAAAGTTTTGATGGATGAAGACTGTAATCAAGGTAAAGACGACTGCTCCGTTATAATGCGCGAGTCCGTTAAAAACAATTTATACTGTTATATTATTGCGTGTATGAGTGCTCTTGACGCACTGATCGCACATTGTATTTATGCACAGGCACAGACTTTTCCGTACAGTCATGTTGTTTCCACACACATTCACGATAATGTTTTTATTTGTCATGTGTAAGTTGCTGTGTTTAGCTATACTGAATGGATCCGTGTACTGTAATAGATATGCAGTCAGTAGGTTGTTGGTTTAGGGTGTTTTTTCACATCTCCATGTGGTCCTGTTCGGTATCGCAACTTGACTTCTCAAAAATGTAAAAAAGCTCTTTACTGTTGCACTGTACACAAACCATACAATTCTGATATTTATTTTCCTTCATATGTGCTTACTGTATACGGGCTCCTTATATCATTTGGTTCTTTGGTGTCCTTTTGGAGTTTCTAAGTGACCTTTTTTGGAAAGACATAAAATACAGATTTTTGAGAATCACCCTTCAATCTTTTGGTTTACTTTGCTGGATATAGCAAAAGGTGACAAAATAAACATTAGAAACAAGATAAATGGTCTATGCTTAATTTCATGCTTAATTTCATTTCAAGTGTGCGATTAATCGCGATTAATCACAGTAAAAGTGTGTGATAAATTAGATAAAAATGTTAATTGATTGACAGCCCTACTCAAAATGTAATATAATCAGTAGATTCAAATTTTGATTTCAAGATTTATATTTATAAAGTAATATGTTATATAAAATTATACATAAACTTTTTATTACCATATTTATTTTATAAAATTATCTGTAGGCTGGAAAATATTTGGTGTATGATTCACTTTACAAGTTTTTTTTCACTTAAAATTTGCCAGTAACTTTCAGAAATAATTACACAATAAAAAGAAGAAGAAAAAAAAAAGTCAAGTAACACTTTGAAGTAAATGTGAAATTTTTAAGCAGGAAAACCTAAACAGTATTTTCTTGTAAAACATACGCCACCTAATCTTTGTTTTATTTACAACTTCGAGAAATATTTTTTACAGTGTATTGCAAAATTTAATGCGTCAAAAATGTGTTACTTGTTTTGATACTGAACTCAGAAGGCAAAGAAATGCTTTCATCAGTTGAGAAAAATGTATGACCAAACTAATAAAAATAAATAATATGAACAAATATGCATTTTTTTGTCACAAAACTGTAAATCAGACTACTCCGACGTGTGCCTAACTTACAACTGAGCAAATTCCACTTCAAGCCATTCCAATTCAACATCCCTTGTGCTTATTCAAATTTACACTCATGAAATGAAAGCTGATCTTAAAATTCACAATGTGTACTGGTTCTTCAACACAGAACTCTGTAAATTACTTACTGATCTTCTCCACGAGTTTGAGCATGAGACCCCCAATGTGAAGATCCCCCTTGACCCGCAATTTAAACTTCATGCCTTCATCTCCCTCACGCTGGTCCACCTGGATGCTGAGCTCCCAGGAGTTGTGTCCGTACTCAGCAGCAGTGGCCATGACTCTGCCTGAAATCAAACCACAGACAAACACAAACAGTTACTTTACTTGCATAAACTTGATAATATTGTGTAATAAGAACTAGTCTGTTATTCAAGGTGTAATACATCTTCAGATTTGACCAATCTACGTTTTTATGTACCTTACTTGAAAAAGTTTTGTCCAGTCTAAAAAAAAAAAAAAAAAAAAAAAAGAAAAATCAGATGACTCATTTGTAAGACTAGTCTAAGCATTTTATGCAACAGGTCCAGGCTGCACTTGCACAGGACTTGACAACACTGTCTGGGAGAATGTAAGTCATGTGCAGGTACGAAATTCCACAAATTACAGCAGAAACAAATGCATGTGTACAGCTGTGCACTATAAGTATGACAGCGAATTCAAAGTTGCAAAAATAGTGTTCTGCTATCTTTTTAAAATCAAAATTAGCACTTTGTTGAATGGCTTCTATGATTTGGAATATGAGCACACATGGCATACGGACTGCTTTGACTGTGATTTTTTGGAGCCTGTTGAGAACCTCTGGTCACTATACACACTCGATGACAGAAGTTTATTTTTTGTATAAACTGTTCATTTAATGTCTCTAATGACAACATCTAAAAGCAGAGGAAGTGATAGACAGAGAACTAAAGATACAGGGTGGAGGAGGGATGCGATTACAGAACAAGAGAGACTTCAGCTTAAAATTCCTGACAAGCAGAGACAAGACCAGAGGCAGAAAGAGCAACAGAACAACTCACACAGACCCATCATCCTGCTGTCTGTGCTGGGTTGCACATCAACAAACAACAAAACCCAGGTTTTACACAGAAAAACACGGTTGAGCTCTTCAGTGTAAACTACACAGTCTGAGACTTTAAGGCTCTTTTTGTGACTTAAGAAGCGAAAGTATGAGTGTTTTTATTTATAAGTTGCATTTGAGTCCTCAATTTTATTATTTAAAAATCAGGTCTATTCACGTTCACTAAGAAGTATGGGGGAGGGCGAAATGTTTGACTAGATTAGAGATAACACACAAGCGCTGAACTACCAAGACAAACTATTTATGCTGCCTCAGCATAAACCTGGTAAGTGAGTAGGTTAACGCGTCCGCAGGCGTAGAAAAAAGAATTTACACCATCCTAGTGTAACAGCCAGATGCTTGAATTCAGATAAAAACATGAAGATAAATTCATCAGCTTATGATTGTATTTGAAGATGCAACAATTAAATGAGGACTTAAATTATTATTATTATTTTTTCCTTATATGCAATATGCACTATACTAAAGAGGGCCACAAGACAAAAACCTGTCATATAATAATCAGATAACTTTTCAAGAACTTTTTAATCAGATAAAACCATACATAAAAGAGAATAGTATTGTAAACATGCAGAAAAAATCTTCAATATCTGCTACAGTGATAGAAATGATACAACATAAAGACATAATTGTATTAATTTTGCCAATAGAAAGCGTACAGAATATATTAAAATGTATATAATCCGATGTTTTTCATGGTATGAAACAATGATTTAATAGGGTATCTTTTATCAAACTAGCAACTTATTGTAATCAAGTTTGTCCAATTAAAAAAAAAAAATGCGTAGGGCAAACGAACCTGGAAACGGTTATAAAACTCTAATTTGAGTAAAACCATAGGCTAAAGAAAAATTATTCCACTCACCTGAATGCGTTCCCGAGGATTTTCCCTTTGGAAAGTGAAACAGATCTCCTGTCCAGGTGTGCACGCTGGTGGAAACCCCGCCCAGAATCCTACCACGGCTCATGAATAATTAATTAAGTAGAGCAGCGGCCCTGAGCAGAGCCTGCAAACTCTCCAATGACGAAGTCGTATGCTAATTGCGAGTGACGTTGCGCTGTTGTTTTATGAATATTAAAACCGGGTTATAAAGATTATGAACAGTCTTCATCCGTAACTTCGGTGTGTAACCTACAAGAAGGGCACGTAATGGAAGTGACTAAACGAGCCCGACGCACATACCTGAACAATATGTTGTAATTGTTGCTCAAGCTTTAATAACCACATTATGACTAACTTGAGCGTTGTGTTGTGAAAGTGATTTTTTTTTTTTTTTTTTTTTTTTTTTTACACCAGTTCTAGCTAGCTGTAATGATTTAAACAGCTGTAGATAAATACTACGGTTATGATGGGCTACACAAACTACAAAATTAAAATATTAAGTTTAGCAGAAGCCACGTGTTATTTAAATCAAGTAAATCTATATTGTGAAATATCTAGATGATAATAGACAATTTGGTCCAAATGTATTATTTTACATTAGTCTTAGTAGATATAACAGCAATGATAAATGTTTGATGTTCATGTTCAAGATGAAGAGCAATAAACGGAATTTAAATTAATAATTTTCCATTATTTGAACAAATAGGCCTAGATTTTATATCCAAATCTTTACAAACACATTTGGTTATTTCTTAGAAGTTGTGAAATTGTCCAGCAGAGGTCAGGCTCACTATACTGGAAATAATAAAACACCTTAAGATTACAAGAAAAGCTTAATTTAACAACTAAAAATAACTCGTATGCTTTGTTTGTTTGTTGTCATCGTGATCATTCTTTGATGTACCTTGGAGTAGCATACAAATACCCCGGTATGTGAATAATCATGCAATAGCGTAAATATTACTTAGGATTGATGAGAGACAGACGCTGACACATCTTTTTTTGTCACGAAGTGGGAATAGGAAACTTTTAGTTTATGAGAAACAGACAGGCTGCTAACAAAATTTCCTTATGAAAGCACACATACTATTTATTCCTAAACAACTACAAAATATGCATGACATTTTAATATAAAAATGCCCTAAAATGTTTCAATGCTGCATTTCTGCAACGCAACACATGGTGGTGCTGTACAGTAGATGTTCTGCCAGAGCTTAGCCACAATTTCAGATAAAGATTCTGTCTCCCTATGGACATTATTTTATGGTTTGGTAAACCTACCACAGAATGTGGACTTGACCAAAATATCAAATGTCAAGGCTCAGGAAAAAAAGACTCTAAATATGCGGCGTTAAAGCAGACTCTCATGGGAGAAGTGTCCTCTTACGTTTATGCTAATTCAAACCATGTCCAATGCTTATGATCTTTTGTTTTCTATTTCAGAACGCTGAGACTTGTGTTTAGATCCTACAGGAACACCAGCAGGAGTATCACTCTAAATCAATTAGGCAGTTCATTAAAGTTTGCTCAGGCAGTCAGTGGCATCTGAGTGTCAAAAAGAGAGTCTATTGTGTGTACGATTAGATCCTTCTAGTGTTAAAACTCAGGTCGGGTCTGATTGCGATCTAAAACCTAAATCCCTGCTGGGAATCCACACACAGAGGCCGGTGGGATCAAGCTACGCTCGCGGTGCACTCTTTCCTTAAGTGGATCAGTCCATTAAGAAAAAAGAAAAGAAAACACTGTTGTTTACATCCTCCGTATGACCTCATTTGACCTCTCCACTCCAGCATTCCTGCCATAGTTTTGACATTTAAGCACAAGTACACGGGGCGGACAGGGAAAACAAGGCTTAATCACACCCGAAGGGCGAGCGGGAGATAACAAAACAACTTCTTAAACTGAGAGTTCAGGGAGGTGATGGATGCACATCAGACTCCATCTGCACATCAGTCTTTTAATTTTCCCTTCTCCTTCTTCATGCAAACCCGGCGGATGATTCTTTGAAAATGTTATTTTAATAATTATGACTGCCGAGAGGCATATGAACTTGAGTTTTTTAAGCTCAAATAAATTTCCACAGCGGGATGAAGCATGAGCGCAGAGTTTAGTACCGTACCAGCTAACTGGGAACGTTCTCAGAACGTTCTGTGAGGGTTATTATAGATAACTTACACTAAAACTAAACAAAAACAGAATATATATATTAAAAAACTGATTTAAAGTATTAATAAATACTATAATAGTATCTTAGTTGTACTAAAATAGTGCTTGTTCTCCTCAAGTTATGAATAAACATTCTTCCAGTAGCCTAACATTAAAGGTGCTGTATGTAAGATTTTGACTCTACTAAAGCATAAAAATACCATAATATGTTTGCAGATATTTAAGAAACATGCTAAGTTAACATACTTGTTTTATCTGTAAAACAATGCTACAGTCTGTAATTCTCCTTTGAAAATGTGTATTCTGGGCCGGAATGTCTGTCTTTGTTTTGGTTTGTGAAACCCGCTCACTGCCAGTTTATCCAATTGTATTTCGGTACCCTGGGTTGCCAGTTGGTGGAAAACACAGTGTATTAAATTTCATTCATTGTCAAGCGCGCTCGTTCTTGTTGGTCAATCAATCTGGCAACCTACGTATGGGTCAAGTCTGAGGAAGAGAGGCCGGGTGAAGAAAAGCCTCTCCAATATTTTAATTTGGACTGCAATACCTAGTTCAACCACTCGGTGTCAATCCTACATACAGCACCTTTAATGTTTAATGTAAAGGTCGTTCAAAGTCATCAGGTCTTTGAAAATCATTTATGTAGCTATAAATATGGTTTTGGGTTTTTTTTTTTTTTTTTCAAAAACGTTTTAGTTGGAATATGTCTAACATTTTTTTAAAGGTTACTACTTGTTTCAGAATGCTCACATTTAAAAGTAGCATTCCCAAAATGCTTGCAAAATTATCAATTGTAATGTTCCCTTAATATTTGCATAACCAAGAAACATTTCTAAAAATTCTGATTAATTAACACTTAACAGTTATGAACATCAAGCTTAACACAAGCAACATGTTATTTTAATCAAATAAATCTATATATAATAAAATATTGCGAGGATAACAGACAGTTTGGTCCCAGTTTACTATTTAACAATTGTCTTAGTAAATGTAACAGCAATGAAGTTTTTTGACATTAATGTCCAAGTTGATAAACAATAAACAGAATTTAAATAAAAGTTTTATATAAATAATTTTTTATTATTTTTACTTTATTTTATTTTTTTATTATAAGAAGAATACAAACACATTAGCTTTTCTTATTATAAGCTGTGATGGTGAGTCAGTTCATCTGTCTAATGTTTTTTTTTTAATTGTTACTTCTTGTATCAGAATGTTTAGAGAACCCAAAATGATATAATGGAGTGTTCCTTTAACATTTGCATATCCAAGAAAAAAACATTTCTGAATCATTTTTTAAAAAATCATACGTTTCGGACGTTCAGAAACAGTGTTTTTCTAACTTAATGGGAACGTTAGCAAATCGGTTTTAGAAGTATTTTTGTTAGCTATAGCGACCAATCTCTTCAGAAGAATCTCTCCAATCTAAAACATATTTACTATGGTAAAGACAGCATTGTGCAAATGCAGTGCACAGAGGGCTGATGCTGGATGCTGAGAACAGTTTACAGACTCTAAGCAGTGCAGTATACTTTCTAGTTAAAATTTATGCCGTCCTGATGTTCCCACACTCATTATTTGTGTACAACTTCCATTTTACAATGTGCCCTCTGCTCTCAATTAGCGACGAACCCCCTCTAGATTTCTTATTTACAGCCACTGATTTAATTAAAGTCAAACATGTCAACATGGCTTAAGAAACAGTTGAGATCACTTGTGTGCACGGATCAGGCTTGGCTAAGTAAATATTACTGGCCTGTAGTGAAAATAAAGCCTGGCTCAGGTTACGATAGAATTAAACGAGCAAATGTTTGCTGTAGTGACGTTGGCATGTGCGCACACCGTGCAATTATTCCACAGACCTCACGGAGTGAGCTAACTGTCTCTATCTCACACACACAAGCACAAATTACATAGTACAACCACGCGTATGATGATACATGCTCGATTACTGGACTGAATTTCAGCTAGACAAGCTTAATATTTAGATTACAGAACCCTTAAAGCAATAGTTCAACCCAAATGAAAAACTTTCTTTCATTTGTGGAATATAAACAAAGATATTTTGCAGAAGCTGTTCTTTTTTATACCATAAAAGTGAGTGGGAACTGGGGCTGTTAAGCTAAAAAAAAAGTCAAAACAGCACTATAAAAGTAGTCAGTACTACTTGTACATTATTTCTATACATTCACACACATGTAACACATAACCGTTCAAAATATATATTTTTTTATGTTTTTGAAATAAGTGTGTTATGCTCACCAAGGCTGCATTGATTTGATTAAAAATATGGTAAAAATTGTAATATTGTGAAATATTATTACAATTTAAAAGAACAGTTTTCTATTTGACTATATTTTTAAATGTAATTTATTCCTGTGATGCAAAGATGAATTTTCAGCATCATTACTCCAGACTTCAGTGCTGATTTGCTGCTCAAGAAACATTTCTGATTATTATCAATGTTGAGAACAGTTGTGCTGCTTCATATTTTTGTGGTAATTTTGTTACTTTTTTTCAGATTTCCATGATGAATAGAAAGTTCAAAAGAACAGCATTCATTTTAAATATAATTCTTTTGAAACATCATAAATGACTTTAATGTCACTTTTGATCAATTTAATTAATTCTTGCTGAATAAAAGTTTTATTTTTTTACCCTATCTGCATATAAATAAAACATGATAAAAGATAAAATGAAGCAAATAGTGATGCGGTTTTAAGCGACGTGAAAGTGAAATGATGATGACAGAATCCTTCCTAAACATAAACTATTCTTCTAGACCATATCTTAGTATGATTTATATGCATTTGAAGGTGTTTTAAACAGGTGCTGGTGAAGGTAGAAGTGATACATTTATACAAAAAAAAAAAAAAAAATTTATATAAGAACTAGCATTTAACAACTGCAAAATAAAATTTGGCAGATACAACTGTCATGGAATACGCACTAACCAGGGTTTATATTTAGATCTATTTCTATTATAAAAAAGTTCCCTCCTGCATATCTGCATGCTAGTCTCTGAGTGCTTATAGCAATAAAAGCTTGTATGTGTGACAGTCTAATTTAGGAAACGGCTACCCACACTGGATCCAGTGCTGTACGGGGCTGAAACGTTCAACAGTAAAACAATTCTTCACTGCCTCTCTGCAGACCTCTGCCATGTTTCTGAAACCTTACGAAATGAAAGCCAACAGGGGGTAGTGTGCAATCATTCTCCTCCATCTGGCCTGTCCACTTAAATTAGCCAGGCCTTGCATCCAACAGCATCTGTTTCCAATATTGTCCCTACACAAAAGTGTGTGCTCTTCTCTTCACAGCAAAAAAAAACATACTTAACTTTTAAATAGCCCACGGGAGAAGCGGGACGGATGTGGTCCGTACTGCCTTATCCCCAGATTCCCTGTTGCTGGACTGCCACTTCTTCGGCTTTGAAAGATGTCAAATGTACAATTAGGGAGGAATTTGTGTAATGCCATCAGTGCACGTGAGTGCAGCTCTAGTGGCACACATTTCCCATGTCCCATACTTTGCTTTGAATGCTTGCAAATAAGACTTTAAAAATTACTGCTTGCATTGATTTAAAAGTGCTTCAGCTCCCCATAATTAAGACTTTTATTTCAAATCTTTTTAAATTTAACTAAAATTTTAGACTTTTACCCAACTGCATGCTTGTCCAACTGTTGGTGCAGCAGTGAAAAGAAAAGAAAAAAATAAATCCACTAGACTAGTGACGTTATCTTGACAAGGCTACAGATGTGAACATACAAAGCCTTTATATAGCAGTCACACATCACTTTACGCCTTTTCCCGAACATAAATATTCCTGTTTTTACACATGTGCACATTCTTACGATGCTAAATCATAAATCCATAGCCTTTTTTCCTTTTTAACTTGTTCTTAAAGGCAGTAAAGACATGCAGTCCATACTTCTGGACTGCTTAGACCAGCAGATTCGATCCCTCATCCAGAGATGCTCAGACATTTCCTGTCCCACATTAGTCTGGCTCAAACCGCAGCTTAAGCAGAGCTCTGTGGCAATTTTTTTCTGAAATTATACAGAGACCAACAGTACAAGAGCTACTTGCAAGATTCTTTCTGGGCACCAAACTTTTTTAAAAAGAAAATGTGGGTCAGTTTTATGTGAATTCTGTCATCATTTACTCACCCTCATGCCTTTCCAAACCTGATAATGTTCTTCTGTGGAGCACAAAAGTAGATAATTTGATCAATCACAGTGCAGTCTCAGTGAACTACTACAAAAACATTCAAACAAAAATTGCATTAAATCTCTTCACGATGAGTTTGTTTCTTCTCTAAAGAGATTTAGAGAAATGTTGCATTAAATATCCAAGACATAGATGTGTTTGTTTCTTCATCAGAACAGATTTGGAGAAATGTAGCATTCCATCACTTGCTCACCAATGGATCCTCTGCAGTGAATGGGTGCCATCAGAGTCCAAACAGATGATTAAAATATCACAATAATCCACAAGTAATCCACATGACGGCATTTTTAACTTTAAACCATAGCTTCTGGCCAAAATATGTGTCCATAATCCATAATAATGCTTCCTTCAGTGAAAAAATCCATCTTCTGTTGTCTCATCAAAATCCACCAACATGTTTGTTCAGAACTGTTTTGCACTGTTTTCACTTGTAAACAATGATGCATATTTCTCTCCTGGTTCAAACAAGATGAAAACAAGATTTTTTACTGGAGAAAGCAATATTATAGACAGAGGATTCTTATTTTGATATGAAGATTTGAAGACTAAAATGTCTTGATGGATTTCTTTCTTATAAACATGCAACTTTTCACTTCACCATATGTTTATTGATGGACTGGAGTGGTGTGGATTACTTGTGGATTATTGTAATGTTTTTATCAGCTGTTTAGACTCTCATTTTGACGGCACCCATTCACTACAGAGGATCCACTGGTGAGCAAGTGATGAAATGCAAAAGTTCTCCAAATCATGTGCCGATGAAGAAACAAACTTATCTACATCTTGAATGGCCTGAGGGTTAGTCAACTGTCAGCAAATTTTCATTTTGGGGTGAACTATTCCTTTAACAGTATCACAAAAAACTGGTCCATTCAGCTTACATGCATTCCTGAGGCTCAAATAGTAGATCATGGTGCCAGCAATGCCAAGCTCATGGGTTCAATATGCATGGACTGATAAAACATATACTTTGAATGCTATATAAGTTGCTTAGGACATAAATGTCTGACAAACGCATGAATATAAATATGGCAAATATTCTCAAGTACAGACTAAATTTAAAGTCACTGTTCACTAATAATCTTTCCCTCCACTGATTTTTAAATTGAGAACCATAGATCATTATTTCAGTGAACTAAACTGGAGAACCAGATCATGGATGAATCATTCAATCAGGTGATTCATTAAAAATATTGGACTCAAAAACTAGATTTGTTCAGCACATGATAGCACAAAGTCATAAAAAACTATTATATATCCCCTTTGAAGTCTGCAAGCTCCATTGATTTCATAAAAAACCAACTTTATCTTTAACAGTACATTCCACTCAAGAAAGAAAGGGTTTAGAATGACAAACAGAAACAAACAATCCAAAAATGACAAAATGCTAATTTTTTGGTTAAGTAGAGCAGCCCAGTAAATAAGACACTGGATTTCTTTAAACATCTTGACAAATGATTTAATTTTCAGATGGTTTGTAATTGATTGTTGTAATAGTTCATATATATCTCAGTGGCAAGTTAGTGCTAAACAAAAGATCGCTGTGAAAAATGATTTGTTATTGTACATTTCTCAAGGGATGCCATGCACAGTATGCCACACTGAGTCGTGATGTTAGACGCAGAGCTGAAATGGTAAAGTGAGGTGTTATGTGAAACCATCTGGAAGAGATCTGGCATTTTTCAAAATCCATTTTTGTTTATCCAGAGGCAAAGACACACATACTCGAATCGGCCATACAGTTTCCAATGCTGAATGAATGAATTCCATGTTTCCATTCACACTCACACTGCACAATCTGATAAGGCTGATGACAAATCAGAAGAATTGCTGACAAGCTCCTGACATTTTTTGGCATTGCTTCCCAGAGCCCTCCATGCATGCTGAAATGTAGATCAATTTAGAGGGTTCCTCTCAGCTACTTAAGAAATGTATTTTATGTGTTTATAGCGGTTGTTGCAGCCCTGATCATTCTACCAAAAAAACAGTAGGCCTATATAAATACACACACACATATATACATATACATATATATGTGTGTGTGTATTTATATACTGTTTTTTTGGTAGAATGATCAGGGCTGCAACAACCGCTATAAAATAAATAAATTAATAAATATAAAAATAATAATGTTGTTAAAACATTTCAATTTAATGTAATTAAAACAATATTTTTTACATTTATTATTAATTTTTATATTTGTATTTAAAAAAAAAAATTAAATACATAAAACAATATTTTATTATTTTTGTCTGATCAATCAAAAATAAAAATCATATACTAAGCAGTTTTTGCTTGCCTTAGCAAACGCCCCTATTGCCACTATGTTTATATTTGGGGTAAAATTTTAAGTTGCAGTTTAGAAGTTGCATAGCTTACTGTCAATTTTTGCTTGATGTTTTGACTTTTTAAAAAAATATTTATTATGATGAACAGCAGACAATAATGAGGGATGCTAGATGACTTAAAAAATGCATACAATAGGTTAATAATAAAAAAAACACAAGAGCCTATCAAAATGTCATGATAAAATGCACTTTAAAAGCAAAATAAATAAATAAATAATTCAATAATAATAATAATAATAATTTAAAAAGCTAAAACTGAAATGAAGAATCATATAAAGGTGGGCCTGACATACAAAAACGTAAAAAAACAGCAGTAAACTGTTTAAGTTAGCTGCAATGCTTGAGGCAAGAAGTGACAGGAAATAAGATTTATGGATTGTAATTTACTCTTCTATGGTAAATTTATTTCCAAGTTAGGAATAAAAGTAAATATTTGAATGTCTCACACACTTTATGGAGTATTAGTTGAATTTCTGCCATGCCCTGCAAGTTTAAACATTTCTAGTGCTTTTGGAATTGGTTCCTTCCTGTTCCTATAACCATGGTTACAGTCAGCTAATCCACAGACATTTGTTACAGCTGAGAGTTTTGCAGGTTGCGGAGGGCAGATTTCTCACACATGGAGAAGGAATTCAGACCAATGAAAGATCCCCATCCCACACTGTTTTGAGATGAAATACTCAGATATATACAGTGCCCTCCATAAGTATTGGAACAGTAAAGACAAAATTGCTTTCTCTACTGTGGAGTCAAGACATTTGCAAACATGATTAAAAGATGAATATGCGACAAAACTACAGAATGTCACATTTTATTATTAGATCTTTCGACACAAACATGTTTTACCAAATAAAAAGGACAGCACTTTTAGAGTTCATCCCACTATTTGATGTGAGCATAAGTATTGGAACAGTTGAATTTAAGGCAGATGTAAAAGATTAAAAGCTAATGTTTAGTTGCAGATCCCTTGCATGCAATCAGAGCAGTGAGTCTGCAACCCATAGACATCACCAGACTCTTTGAAATGCTTTTCCCCAGCCTTTTTAATGCAGCCAATTCCAACTGTTGCTTGTTTTGGAGAGTTTCTGTCTTTAGTCTCCTCTTCAGCTGGTGAAATTAATGTTCAATCAGATTTAAATCTAAGACTTTACATTTCTTTGCCCTGATAAAGTCTTTGACTAAACTGGCAGGGTGTTTTGGTCATTGTCCTGATCCAATATGAAGTGCTTCATTATGAGTTTGGTGGCATTTTCTTGAATATTGGTAGCCAAGATGAATTTGTACCCTTCCAAATTCATTCTGCTACTGCCAGCATACATTAAGTCATCATTAAAATTAAGAGGTCGTGTTCTAGAGACAGCATGCCCATGCCATGACACCACCTCCACCAAACTTTACAGATGAGGTTGTATGCTTAGGATCATTTGCAGTTGCCTTCCAATCACTTAGATAAAGATTAATCTTTGTCTCATCGGTCCATCAACTCAGTTCCAAAACTCTACTGTCTCACATTTGTGAAGAATCTTGCCTTTGTATTTTTGGTGCTGATCAGAGGTTTGCATCTTGTTGTGTAGCTTCTGTAATTCTGTGTCAAATTCTCCTGTGAACTGTAAATTGACAGAGCATCACCCCAGCTTTCTGGAGGTTGTTGGTGATTTTACAGACATGTATTTTATGGTTCATTTACACAGCTTTTATGATTTGTCTGTCATCAACTACTGTTGATTTTCTCAGCCGATCAGGTCATAGTTTGTAGCTGATGTCGCCGGTAGTTTCCAAACTCTTGATTTCTCCATGCTATTTGTTTTTCCTATAGTTCTAATTGACTTCCTCTTTTCTTTTAGCATCCAAATTGCTTGCTTTTCTTTCAGAGTCGGTTTCCTCGTCTTCATCCTGGTTTGTGCGTGTCATCATCGAATGCAAGACTTAGAATGCAGAAGCAATGGATATAACTGATAAGACACATTCCCTGCTTTTAATATCTGAAGAATTAATGCAACAGGACACAGCTGAAAACTTAGAAAGACCTGTGAGGCAACTGTTCCAATACTTATGCTCACATCAGATAGGGAGATGAAACTCTTAAAGTGCTGATCTTCTTGGCTGGTAAAACATCTTTGTGTTGAATCACCCGATAATAAAATGTGACATTATGTAGTTTTGTCTCATATTCATCTTTTAATCATATTTACAGATTTCTTGACTACACAGCAAACTGAACAATTTTGTCTTTACTGTTCCAATACTTGTGGAGGGCACTGTATATTCAAGTGTTTTCCACATGCTTTGGGCCACCCTATAGCGAGACTCCCCACAACTTTCAGTCGGATGGCATGCCAAACTCATCAGCGGTCATCTTCAAAAGAGCCAAACGCCTCCAGCAACACTTCCTTTGTGCTTATGCACTGGCTGAAACATGTTAAAAGGTTTCATTTCTCATTTAAGGCAAGCATCGTTAACGTAAGCTGTTTGTAAAATATTTACTCCACCTTATATTTGGCAGTCAAAGGTCAAGAGGATCCATCAGCAGCAACATGGGGATTATCCCATTGACATTCCAATTTCGGAGTCTTTTCTCTCTGACTCATGGGAGAAAGGTCTTGCTCTCTGTGCTGGCAAGCCAGGCATCAAGGAGCAATTACTGTCGCATTAGGGATCATCATGACATGCTACTCAAATACACAGAGAAGCTACTGTTTTCATCTGTTCCTTGAATGCATGTCCAACAGGTAGACACATTTAGCCTGCCTAAAGCCCGCCTGGAGAACTTTGAAGTGCACTTGTGAGGAACAAAATGTGCAGGTGTCCTCTAGTTGAACCTATCACAAACGATTTAGCACCTCTTGGCGCTATTTCACTTCATTATTCACATACCCTTCCACTGTCTTTTTAAGAAGAAATATGGCTACAGTATATTCTGTTGATGGGATGTCATCTTTGGCTGGGGGAGAGGAAATGATTTTATCTGAAAAATTCACTACAAAGCTTTGGCTAATGATTGCTTCTCAATTACGTTGAATTATCCCATGATGTTACACAGTTTGTCAGAAATGTTTATAGACACTTGCAGTGGCTGCTACTAAATAAGATGTAAGCAATACTTATAATACTTACATTGTTTCTGTGGCTCAGTGGTAGAGCATTGCATTAGCAATGCAAAGGTTGTGGGTTCAATTTCTAGGGGAACACATGTTAGGTTAAAAAAAAAAAAAAAATTGGTAGCTTGAATTGCACTGTAAGTCGCTTTGGATAAAAGTGTATTTTTAAATACATAAATGTAAATGCAATACAGGATTTATCTCCTTTTCACTTTAAATATGTTGAAATAACAAATCATTTGCCAATGATTTCTTCGCCATTACACTGAATTATCATGTTGCATGGAGTTTGCACTTTTGGCAACTGGAAGTGCAGAAATAAGTAATTATCAACTTTTTCATTAAATTACATGCTGAATTCCTCATTGGATAGCACTTTCTATCAATGGCTTCTCAGTAACCCTAAGTTTGCTTTGCATAATGCAATTTCATCAGAAACCTATGAAAATATTGCAGTTACTGCCACTGGGAAAAAAAGTGCATAATAATAGAATTACAAGCTTTTTTGCCATTTGCTAATGATTGCTTCTCAGTTATAGTGACTTCCCATGTTACATCACATTCTTTGTAATAAACATTTGTACACAGAGTTCCTGACAGTGGAAACCAAATAAATTAACTGTTTTTTACTTGAAATGGGTTTAAATAATCACTACAAATCATTTGCTAATGATTTTTTTCTGAATAACAGAATCATTCACATTACATGGAGTTTACAGACGTTTGAAGTTTCTGTAACTGGAAGTGCAAAAACTATATATTTTCGGCAAATACATGTTGAATGATATATTGTTACATTTGCTAACTATTGCTTTTCAATAATCCTAAATTTTGCTCTGTGCAGTTTATCAGAAACATATACATCTCTGCCACTGGACTATAAAAATGTACATATTTTCAGCTTTACAATTGAAATTTGGATTGCAAACCATTTGTCTCGATTATGGTGACTTACCACAGTCTTCGTCAGAAACATCTGTAGATGTTTGGAGTTCCTGACAATGGAAACACACCCACGCACACACGCACACACACACACACAAACATAAGAAACAAAGTTAACAGGTTTTCACTTGAAATGTATTGAAATATTCACTGCAACACATTTACTAATGATTGTGTCTCAGTTATGTTGAATTATCATGTTGCATCATCGAGTCTGGAGTTCTTGCCCCAGGAATTACACGAAAA
This sequence comes from Cyprinus carpio, assembly GCF_018340385.1. Lineage (NCBI taxonomy): Eukaryota > Metazoa > Chordata > Actinopteri > Cypriniformes > Cyprinidae > Cyprinus > Cyprinus carpio. The sequence continues at coordinate 24,356,922 of NC_056591.1, read as the reverse complement.
TCATAAATTATAGAATTATCATGTTTTTACTTGAAATATTCATTATAAATCATTTGCCGATAATTGCTTCCAACCATGCTAAATTATTGCACAACATGATGGATTTTGTCATGAATGCTTGTAGACAATTGCAGTTACTGCCCCTGGAAATAAATGTTATGTATTATATATGTATATATATATTCACTACAAAGCATTTGCTAACATTTGAGCTAAAATTCCACATTAAATTATGGAGTTAATCAGAAATGCCTGCAGACGTGATGCAGTTGACAGTCCACTGGAATCGTAAATAAAACTTAAGCAAAAATGGACTTATCAGCTTTTCCTTTTTTCTTCAAGTGAAAGAGCATTGGAATTCTTGACATTCCTGTCCAAGGTAATGGATCTCAAGAGGGCAGGTCTGTATTGTAGCAGCTCATCTGAGATGTTCTGGGATAGCTCTCGGCTTACAGGAACCTCTCTGAAATTGGCCTCAGGTGCAGGGATTACCACTCTTCTGTGTGCTGAACAAAACCCAGGCCGAGTTTCCCCTCTCAGCACCAAATCCCACAATGGGAGTTTACATCATAACCACAAGAAAGAAATGATGTCCCACCAAACAATGCATGTTTATCTGACCCTGGAGCTTGGGGGATCATGCACAAAGTGACTTCTTAGACTTTCATTAGTTGTGGATGCAACGAGAGAGGATTGAGCAATTAGATGATCATCCTCAGGGTACAGTGCTTCAGATCGGTTTTTGTTATGCCATTTATTGTCGCATTATTGAATGAAGAAAGCGAAACGAGCTTTCGCTGCATCTCCAACCACCAAAGTTAATGTTTAAAGCTGACGTTAACTTTAAAGTTAGCAATTAAACACATCGATCCATGATTTCACAGACTCTTTATTCTTCTGCTGCTTTTGGCCCGAGTAATGTTACACAGAAACCGGAACCTGGCAAAATATCTGCGTAATGGCACTGGAATAGGCTTTTAACCTATACTGTGCTCTGCGTTTAGTCAGTGTTCATTCGTACTGTGATTTTACCACAGCGGGCTTTGAACCATTTCCACAAACACATGGCATCAAGGCTGTCTATGGTAACAATTAAGCCTTTAAAGATGCCTGGACACCCTGAAAAGACAAATTAAAGCTCATCCATCCTATACACCAGCTAGCCCACAATGTCTGAAGCTGGTGACCCTGTCCCAGAGCTTTCATCCTGATCACTCATCTAGCAGAAATTGATTAAAGACTCTCTAGATTACTTCCTTTTCACAAAGCTATTATTTTGCAATAACAGGTCCACATTTAAAACACTTTAAAACTTTTGTCCCCCCTCCCATCATTATTATTTTTTTTTTTGTTAGTGGTAAATGAAGCGGCCTCGCTGTTTTTCCTGCTCGTCATCAGGCTCTAATACCGGAGCTGCTCGGGTAACATTAGACGCTTAAACATCTCTGAGCACCAGACCTGTCACGACTCTGAGTGAAACCAGTCACCCTCCAGACCTCGGCACAAAGGGCCCGGGTCACAAAAGGTTCTCTGAGAGAGTCTACTGTTGTATTTAAATGCTTTTGAAGTCACAAACAACAGAGTTCATCTGGATAATAGTGGTCCCTCATGACTTTGACCTCTCTGGGACGAGATTCCCCCATGACTGTAAGGCTTCTTTTCTTCCTACCGCTCCACTCATCACCTACGAGTCATGGTATCCCTTGCGGGGGTCATTGGCAGGGTTAGCAGGGTTAAAGGATCAATGCGATTTCTGCTGCCCTTAACAATGGAAGCAGACCTGCCATTCGGGGATTAAAATTGTGGAAGTGAAACAGACTAACTAGACTATTAACACTAGATTAGTCTGGCAACAGAGGGAAAAGTTGCCTGCCTAAGAAAAGTAATAAAGAGGATTATGATAGTGAAGCAACATCTCAAGTTATTGTTATGGTTTTTCAAAACATAGGAATACGTCATGCTTTCTGCTTAAAGGGATAGTTCACTCGAAAATGAAAATTCTGGCTTTATTTCTTTCAAACCTGTATGAATAAAAGGTCAGTTTTTGAAGGATATCTTGGCCACTTTTCAAAACAAAAGAAGTGAATGAGGACCAACAGCAACAACAACAAAAACAACAACAACAAAACAAAATGCAAGATAAAAGTGGTCAGTATGACTTGTGCATTATATTCAAATGACAGTTTGTGAAATTAAGACATTATTCTTTAAAAATGTATTTAAATTTTGAAGTACTTTATCAGCAAAAAAAATGTAAAACTTAAATAATACTTATATATGCATATAATTAAAATAACTTACAATAAAATTAAATTAAATACTAAAATAAAAATTACAACAAAGGAAATGATAATAAAAACAAAATAAGCTTCACATTCGCCCTTGCTCTTTTTGCAGAGTTCACGATTTACGCCAAAATTACATCATTACTCACTTAAAAAACTGTAAACGTTAGTGAATGGACTAATGATTAATGAGGGCATTGTATGACTTCAGGAGCATTGGAATATATTGCACAAGTCTTATTTTGGCGCTTTGGGAATTGGGGAATGCCAGTCCACCATTGTAATTGCACAGAAAAATGACCAGTGTATTATTAAAACCTACTCCTTTTTATGTTCCATGGAAGAATGAAGTAAATGTTCATTTTTGAGTGCACTAATCCTTAAGAATGAAGCTGCAAAGGTAGAAAAACAGCTGGCTGACATAAAAGATGAAGATAAAGATGAATGAGACACTTTGATTTTTGAGAGGAACACCAGAAGAACGCTTGGCCTTTCAGAGTGTGCTTGGCAAACAGGATGTTCCACCACTTTAAATACAGCAGTTATCCAAAACACCTGAAACACCTGCTTTTATCTGGGCTCGGTATCAGAACAAGAACATATTTTCCATTCTTGTTCACTTGTGTATGGCAACTTCAACCCATTCAAGTCTCACTTCGGCAACATGAAACGTCTGAAAAAACTACTGTGCATGAAACATTGACCTCAAAATAGGGAGAAGTCCGCTTGGGGAAAAAACAATATGCTTATAAATGGTTTTGCCAAGAAAGCATTACAGTACGTACGCACATGCAGGTGGTCCCAGACATGCTACACAAGCAGGCATGTTTGATCGGACAGCATCTTCCCTGGTGGCTTTAGTGATTAATCTGATGGTGACTGACTTTTATCTGGAAACACCTCACTGTTTGGTGACAAGTAACAGCAGGTGCTGTTATGTCTCATGTCGTAGGCTTCTATTCTCCTCATTTCAAGAGCACTTTGGAGGATCGTAGGGGTCATAGAAGATGTTTTAAAAAATAAAAACAATCACACAATTTACCTATACTTGTGTGCTTGAGCGTACTAATCATTTAAATGCAATTTCTTCACACTCTTAAAAATAAAGGTTCCATATGGGGGGTTTTACAGCGATGCCCTAGAAGAACCATTCTGGTTCCTCAAAGAACCTTTCAGTCAACAGATCTTCAAAGAACCACTTTTCTTGGTGTGAAGACCATTTTAATAATCTTAAGTACCATTTTCCACTGTAAAGAACCTTTTGTGGCCTTGATAAGGCATCTATGCCTCTATTGGCACTTTTACACTGCATGGTACAATACGGTACAGCTAGGCCACCTCGGTTGAGGATCCAAGTGAACCGTACCGTTACCTAAACGTGACGTGTAAACTCTGCTGATCACGGATTGGCCGGAGAGAATCATCGCTACCTGCATCACTGAACTTGCAACACGAAAGAACCGGTAGATTTAAATCAGCACAGCCATCCAATGATCGAACGCAACTGTTTTGAACGAGCGCACCTTTTTTTTAACGACCAAAAAATTTTGTTCACTCATTAGAAACTACACAACTAACCCACACTAAAATCAAATGAAAACACCCAAAGCGATACTAAACTGCAGTGGAAACGCAAACCGTGCAGAGCCGTGCCGTACTGAGCTGTGCCGAGCCGAGTCGTACCACTTAGTGGAAAAGCGCCATATGTATCACAGTGAGTATAAACATGCAATGATCATTTTGTGTCACAAATAAAAATCATAAATATGATGTTTTATCATGTGCATTTGAAGACAGGCCAAACTAGGATATTGTAAGTTCACCATTCACTCAATGTTTATGTAAGCACCAGTTTATCTGTTTAGGTGACTTTGGCGGGAATATTGGGAAGTTTCCAGGGAGAGAAAGAGAGAACACCTGCAATATGACCATTGATTAAAATAGGTATTAAAGTGTAAGTTACGAGTGAAATGGTCAGATATTCTGCAGGCATCTAAGCTTTGTTGCTTCTACCAATAAAGTCTAATTTTGACATCTGGAACTCTGCGACATGAGTGATTTTCGCAAGGAAGAGAAGACTTTCTCCACGACAGTGTCAAAGGTTCTTCTTGGAACCATCAATGCCAATAAAGAACTTTACCTTTCTTTTCTGAAGGTATTTGAAATTTACATATTTGTACCGAGCAATAATTCAAATATACCTGTAGTTCAAAGCAAAGTTCACTCACTTATCTTCAGATCGTGAACTTTGGTTCTAAGGCCCTGTTTACACCTGATATTAAGATGCGTTTTGGCCAATCTGATCACAGTTAGGGACACATTCCCATTTACACCTGGTATTTTAAAGAGGTCATATGACGTTGCTAAAAAGAACATTAATTGGTGTATTTGGTGTAATGCAATGTGTTTATGCGGTTTAAGGTTCAGAAAACATATTATTTTCCACATAATGTACATTATTGTTGCTCCTCTATGACTCGCCTTTCTGAAACACATTGATTTTTACAAAGCTCATCGTTCCGAAAAGCAAGGTGTGTTCTGATTGGCCAGCTATTCAGTACGTTGTGATTGGCCGAATTCCTCAAGCATGTGACGGAAATGTTACACCCCTTACCATACAGTGATGCCGTGTCCCGGTGCGATGAGACAAAAACAATAAAAACCCCTTACAAACGAGAGATTTGTAGCATCCAGTGGGGACATAACTACTGATTATAATTACTTATACTGTCTTTTTACACGGGCAGGCATTGTTCAAATAAGTACAAGCTAGAAAGGGAAGGAATAAATAAAGAGAAAGACTCTTTGAGGCTGATGCCAGCTGCAACTGGTAGCCAGTGCAAGAAGATAAAGAGAGGTGTAACATGGCCTCTTTTGGGCTTGTTGAAGACCAGTCGTGCCGCTGCATTCTGAATCATTTGTTGAGGTTTTAATGTGCTTGATGGAAGTCCAGCCAGAAGAGCATTGTAGTATTCCAGTTTAGAAATGACAAGGGCCTGGACAAGAAGTTGTGCAGCATGCTCCATTAGAACGAGCCTGATCTTTCTGATGTTGTGCAAAGAAAGTCTTTGCAATGTAGTATTTGAAGGTCAGCTGGTCATCAAAGATTACACCAAGATTGGAGTGGCAGGGAAGACAAGAAGCTCAGTCTTTTCCAGGTTGAGCTATAGGTGATGTTCTTTTAACTTGTGATCAAATCGACAAAAACAAATCTGAAAACCAAGTGTAAACAGGGCTCAAGATTGGTGGCCAGCACAGCATGCTTTCTGGAGCTTCTTTAAAAAAAAAGTGACGTGATATACAGCCAAGTATGGTGACCCATACTCAGAATTCGTGCTCTGAAATGTACCCATCCAAAGTGCACACACACACAGCAGTGAACACACACACCCGGAGCAGTTTTCAGCCATTTATGCTGCGGCACCTGGGGAGCAGTTGGGGGTTCGGTGCCTTGCTCAAGGGCACCTAAGTAGTGGTATTGCCGGCCCGAGACTCAAACCCACAACCTTACGGTTAGGAGTCAAACTCTCTAACCATTAGGCCTCGACTTCCCCTTAAAAATACAGGTCATTTGCAAAAGTTCCCTTCAACGGAAAGCTTTAGTAAAAGGCGAAAGATTTATGCGACAATGAAGAGAAACTCGAGCTGAAGTAGATGATATGACTTGTGTCTCCTGAGCGGACCTTTCATCATCAATTTGAGCGTCAAAAGAACGAGCGCGTTTTAACGAGGAACCACAGCGTACTCTTTGATAGAGGGGAACAAAGCTGGCTTTTGTGAGCCTGTTCTGGGAGGCCAGTAGCTCTTGTCATGTACATGTGAAATTAATTATGAGGAAATACTAAAACACTTGGGTGGAAATTGCTTTTCACCAGATGTTCTGCATGTGAGGATCAATTTAGTATTCTTAGCAAAGCGAAATGACTCCATAAGTTCGATTCTAGCCCCTTTGATGAAAGCCAGTCTGTCACTCAAGGCATGTAAAAAAGGAGCTGAACTTCTATGCTACTGTTTGTTCCACTTTATGGAGCCTGAGGTAATATGATTACTTAACCAGGTTAGGAAAATAGAATGTTTCGTTCTTAGGTAGAATTTGACATAATGACAAGGGGGCCCAGTCTTTCTCAATGATCCATACACAAACCAAGCCTTTATATGAGATAACTGTGCCATCTGAGAATTAATTACCCGTCTTATTTACTTTTAACAGGACTTCTGTCTCCTCTCATTAAGTTTCTCTTCTGTCTTCGGAAAACGCTGCATGGTCACATCCACGTTAGCTGATTTACAGGCAGTCCTGCAATGCAGAATATTGAATTGAGGTTGGGAACACTGACTCTGAGCCAAACTTAGATTTTCATGAATGAATGAAGTCCTGCTAGAGTTCGCTTTTTAATGCTTCATGGGATTTCTGTTTGATTAATAATGTTGGCACAATGCAGAGAAATGAGGCGCAGATTACGCACTCCATCTTTTAAAATTAGGCATTTACTGAACTCAGTAATCTTAATTGTTACTCCTATACAGGATTTTTGTTTAAATTAGAAAAAGAGCAGAATATTCTCATGTGTCTCATCTAGAGTTACAGAATTAGAATGAACAAATTTACAAACTCAAAGATTAACTCAAATATTCCTCAAACTGAACTGAGAACAAGTGTAAGTAAAGAATCAGCATATTAGAATGAATTCTAAATGATCATTAGACACTGAATGATTTAATTTACATTGCAATATTTCACAATATTACTGTTTTCACTGTATTTTTGTTAAATAAATGCAACCATAAGCATAAGAGACTTTTTTTTTTAAAAATAAAAAAATAAACACTTACAGACTTCAAACAGTAGTGTATCTCTAAGCAATAAAATGTTCTTCTGGTTTTAGCTTTTAGGGAATATTGTAGGTTATTTACAACTCTGTCTATGGGCAGCATTTGAGGCATGCTGACGATTACCACAGACAAAAGCAGTAAAAAAGCAGGCAAGAGGACAGCACCGTGAATTAACATTTCAGGTATGTGACTATCACAGTGTTTTTAAAGTATAACCATAACGTGTTTGCTTGAGACCAGTGTAACAGAATCACTTCCCAACCTTGTCTGTCCAAAGTTTAAAACAATCTTTCAACCCACGTCATGATCAGCTAAAAACAATAAACCTGGTTGCTTACCCTTACTTACACTTACACTTGCAATCCAGCAATGTTTGGAATAGAATACTACTCATACTGTTCAGTATATTCAACCATATCCAATACAAATTGTCATCAATGTCATGTGTCACTTTTTAATAAATAGGGTGAGCATCAATATCTGAATCTCTAGATATCTAAATTGGTAAACACACTGCATAGTATGCAGTAAGCAGTATACTAGTATTTATTCAGAATACAGTGTTTGTTCACATAGGGAAAAATGCATAACCGACAATCATGCATATTATATAATTCAACCATTCATATTATACATGCTTTAACAAAGACGGAAGTGTATGACTGTAAATACGGGACAAATCCACTGAGGAAAAGTGAAATTATTTTCTTTTATTGTAATGGACTACATACCACAAATGCTATCCACAGACATTAAGTTGTAAATAACTTGAAATATTTTTATATATATATTATTTCAAAGTGATAGTCATGTGACAACAACGTAGTACACCACTGTTTGAAATGTTGCGGCATGCCTACTGTTTCACTGACTATTTTTAAACAGTACATATTATTCTACTCAGAATTCAGTACAAAGCAAGATACTTACTGAACATGGCCTCTTCCTGTTTCCTTTGTAAGTGGTCTCTGAATATCAGGTGGAAGGGGTACCAGCAGATTCAGGGAGGTCTTCAAACCCGGATCAAAGAGGTGTGTTTTTGAGCATCAGGGGTTTGTTTACAACAATGTTAGTGGTGCATCACGGTAATGGAGTGTGTGATGAGAGAGAGAGAGGGGGAGAGAGAGAGATTTAGAGAAAAAGCAAATTACAGGCACAGTGTTTACCCATGCGGGTGAATAGACATCAGCCACTATTTGATTCTCTGCTGTAATTTAAGGCAGTGTTTGATCCAGCTGATTATCCTCTACACTTTGTGAACCCAGAGCAGTTTTTCACAGAGATAAACAGCGCAAACAAGCAATTAAGTCACATGACCTGAGAGGGCTGGAAACTTGCTACATACTGATTCTGGCTTGCTTATATGAATTCTGTCTTAATTTACTGTCTTTCTTTTTTTCTGTGAAAAGTGCATGAAAAAACAAATTAGCCAATATGATTATATTGTATATATTTGATATGCATGTCATTATATAATACTGGCTATTTTTGTGATTTTGATTTAAATTTTCAAACTCTGATGCTCACCAATCTGCATTATTTGATCAAAAATACTGTAAAAACCAAAAACACAATATTGTGAAATATTGTTAAAATTTTTAAATAAGTTTTCTATTTTAACATATTTTAAAATGCAATTTATTCATGTGATACAAATCTGAATTTTCAGCATCATTACTCCAGTCTTCATCCTTCAGAAATCATTCTAATACAATGATTTGCTGCTCAAGAAACTTTTCTTATCGTTATGAATGATAAAACCAGTTGTGCTAATTAATATTTTTGTGAAAAAAACACCATTTATTTAAAATAGAAATCGTTTTTAACATTATAAATGTCTTTGCTGTCACTTTTGATCCATTTAATGCATCCATGCTCAATACAAGTATTAATTTCTTTCTTTAAAATAATAATAATAAAAAAAAAACTAATCTTATTCTAAATTATTATTCTAAATACTAGGCTGGATTTTTTGTCTATTATTAAAAGCCAAATTTTTCGAGACCCATGACTCAAGTCGCATTCTTTACTGGGAATGCAACTACATAATATTTGAAAGTATAGACACACTTTCATAAGGCAGATTAATGAAACTGTTAAATTCCTACAGCTGTTCGCTAGGAAAACATCACGGTCCAGGGTTATATCAATATCAGCTTCGATGCAAAACAGACAAGTGCAGGCTTTTAGATAAGTGTTGATAAGTGCACAATCGCATCTAGCAAAATACACAGTTGAACATGAGGATCCCGTACCATGCCACAAGAGGCGTGCTCAGTTAAATGTTTACACAGCTGCTCTCAAGATTATTATTATTGTGAAACCACACACTTTTAATGTTGCTGTGTGGATGCCAAGACGTGTCTGCTCTTTACCTCCCTTCTGAGCACTTCCAACTCCTCTCCATACTGCATAGAGCTCAAAGTGACAGATTCATAGGAGATTCGTTGAACGTTCGGCCATTATATCACACATGTCTCCGGACGTGTTTTAGAAAGATAAATAAAGAAGTTGTTGCTGATTTTACAAAAGAAAAATGTCTGCCATCTGCACCTTACTGGGCCCTCTGTTTTTTAACCTTTCTACAAATACTTGGCATGCTCTGTACAGAGACACTAGTTTTAGTTCATGCAGAAATTTGGTTAAAAAAAAAACCTGTTTGAACCCAAAGAAGAAGTTTGTCTGGGCTGTTTTCTTCCACAAAATTAAAGTGGATAGGTACTTGTCAAGTTCTACAACAGACAAAAAAAGCACCATAAAAGTAGTGATACAATGCCAATTTTGCCAAATATATTAAGGCATAATTTTCAATATGAAGTTGTTAAAAGATTTGAGATTAGGATATTGGTATTGCAATGTTTTCTGCAAAGCTACTTTGAAACAATATACTGTACATTGTGTAATGTGGTATATAAAACTGGCTTGACTTAATATGACTAACATACAGAAGTTTGTTACCGTCACAGGATTTAAAAAAAAAAAGTCATTGCAATTTTTTTCTTGCAATTCTGAGAAAAAAGTCCGAATTCCAAGATATAAACACAAAATTATGAGATATAAACACACAACAAAACAAAACAAAAAGCAGAATTGTGGAATGTAAACTCAGAATTCAGAGAAAAAATCAAACTCAGAATAGCGAAATATTACCTCAGAATTGCAAAATATAAACTCAGAATTGTCCGAAAGTAAGTCAGAATGACAAGAAAATAAGTCCAAATTTTAAGATATAAACTCAGAATTGCGAGAAAAGAAGTCTGAATTATGAGATAAAAATTAGCAATTACCTTTATTTTTTTTATTTCATGCCGGAAACGGCTTCCATAGTTATATGTTATTTGTGTATTATTTACTGCAAATCTTGCCTTGAAAAGTGCTTGACAGCAGTGTAGTCACCATTTGCTTGTGTTGAAAAGAGCGGCTTGGACATCCTGAAGAAAGAAAGAAACAAAAAGGGTGAGTAAATAATGACAGAAGTGTTTTTTTTTGGTGAACTCTCCCTTTAAGATCCCAGCTTAGAGTGACACTGGCTTGGTTTTTAAAGCCCTCTAGCCCTCTAGCCCAAAAGCCTTGACATGTTCTTGTACCATCAGGGGTGAGCGGAAGGGCAGAAATAGATTTGGACAAAACAAAGCTTTCTAAACTCGGAAATACTTGACAATCATGCCTTTAACAAGTCCATCTGATGTATGGGACCTACTTGTAAAGATTCGATGTAAATTGTGTATCTTTCCGTGAAATAACACAAGCCTCTCACATGAACTCTCCCCATTTTGTTTGACGTGTACCCAAATGCAGTGTTTAGGTTTGTCTATGTTTGGTATGTGCACTTAAGGTTGCCTCTCAAGTGTAAACCTGCAGGCTAGGAGACACAACCCACCATCAGATGCCTCCAAATATCCCTCTGTGCAGACGTGGTGTCAGTCAGTCCAGCTCAAGTGTCTGCCGAAGACTTTGTCAAAGTCTAGAAGAAAGATTAATGTCTTGTTTTCTCTACTTGTCAGATGATATATGTGGAATAGGTACGAAGTAGGCTGCCCATTTCGAGGTCATGTCTAACCGTAAGCAGAAAATTATATTTGTGGGGGAAAACGAAACACTTCGCCTTTCCTGAGAAACTCCACCGGACGCGTTGCGGAACGGCGCGGGCCGCGCACCAGCCACGTCCACTACTGCGCGTTTGCTTTCCATTGACGAACGTCGAACCTACGGTAGCCGCGTTTTCCGTAATTGACATTAAATTTGCCACTGCATCCATTAATCTAAATGAGCCACCTCAGGATGGGTTTTTTAAAAAGTTTCTGCTGCTATGTATAGCCGGAGCTTCTTATGTCTGTGGAGGAGTCTATAAACAGCTGCATGTGCTTAAGCGGAGAAATGTAAATCTTGACACGGGATGTTTATGCAGCCCAAGCTTCTAATCATGCGAACGTATAATTCAGTGACATGTGGTGTCTTTACGAGACCAGTATTCAAAGGGCAGATCCATCCATTTACCAACCAGTCTCTCTCTGAACCCCGAGCGCGTTATATCTCTCATCTCAACTCTTCAGATCTACTCAAGTTTTCTGTAGTGGTAGGAAACTCTCTAAAGACTTTGGAATAAATTACCAAAATGTAAATGAATTATTTTTTCTATATTAAATTATTCATTAAAAACCATTCACCGTCATGTTGCTCCAACCTCACATTTGCTTAAATTCAATAAAAGTTCAATGTGACCATGCAGATCAACCTCATCAAAAAAAGAAAAAAAAAATACCTCACATAAAAACTCACATAAAAACTCCATACAACTTGTGCGCTATATTGCAAGTCTTCTGAATTCCTATTATAGAGTGAATCTGACGTTATTTAATGAAAATGCCATTTTGTCAGGTTTGCCATCAGTGATTTATGGAAGCTTGTTTCTGCCACTGAAAATAAATAAATAAATAAATTAGTCAATTGCGACTTTTTTATCGCTTAATTCTGTTTTGTTCTTCTCTCTTTTGCAATTGCAAGTTTACACCTTGCAATTCTGGCATTTTTTTCTCAGAAAAAAGTCTGAATTGCGAGATATAAACTCACAATTCTGTGAAATAAAGTCAAAATTGCAAGATGTAAACTCACAATTCTGACTTTTTGTTTATATCATATATATCTTGCAATTCTGACTTGTTGTGACAATTGTGAGTTTCAGAATTCTGAGAAAATAAGTCAGAATAGCGAGATGTAAACTCGCAATTGTGAGAAAATTGTTGTGTATTTTTTTTCAGTGTCTGAAACAGGCTTCCATAGTTTCGATTGGTTATGACACACAGAAGACCCAATTTATTATTTTCAAAATTGAATCATATAGGTGCTATATTTGAAAGCAATGACATAAAGGAAGCTTTTCATTAAAAAAATACTTAACTTGGTCTACTGCTCACACAAAACTACCACATAACTTCAGAAGAATTTAAATGTATCTTGTGAGTCATATGGATCACTTTTATAACTTTTATGGTGTTGTTTGGCCTTGACAGATGTGGTGACTATGAAGTGACTCATGGAAATGGCTGCATAAAGATTTGTCCAAAAAAAAAAAAATCAATTTTTTTGCTCCTCTGAAAAGAAATAACATTTAGGTTTAAGAAACACATGCAGATGAAATAAGGACAGAATTGCATTCCTATTTTTTAAATATTTCACTACCTCACACTGTTCAAGTGTGAAGAGAGCTACAAAACCCCTTTTACTCCAACATTACGAAACTGCCTTTTCTATAAAACATTTAAACATCATACATTTTCTTGGAAGTAATGAAAGCCTGTGTCTAACTTGCACTTGTTTAATAATTTGCTTGAACTTTACTACAACCTGTCTTTTGTTCTTTGACAGACAATTACTATCCATTTTAATATTTCTGTAATTGCTGTCTTGTCCTAGAAGGATTTCCAGTGCTAAATATAGCACTATATAGTACAATAAACCCATCAATATAACTCTGAAAAGTACAGAGAGTGTGTCTATAACTCAGTGAACTTCAGCCTGAAAAGCAATATATATATCCATATATATATATCCTAGAACAATATTATAAAACAGGCATTGGATTGTTTGTGTGTGTGTGTGTGTGTGTGTGTGTGTGTGAGTGTGTTTGTGTGTATATATATATATATATATATATTATATATATATATATATATATATATATATATATATATATATATATATATATATAAAGTATAAAGTAAGAAACTTGTTTAAACTGGGCTGAGTAAAATGTTTTGAAAGAAATTAATTCAGCAAAGGCAGATCAAAGGCAAAGTAGATCAAAGGCAAAAATGCTGTTCTTTTGAACTTTCTATATGTCAAAGAATCTCGAAAAAGCAAAAATATGAAGCAGCACAAATGTTTTCAACATTGACAATAATAAGAAATGTTTCTGGTATAAATGTGTATATCAGAATGATTTTTGAAGGATCATGTGACACTGAAGACTAGAGTAATCATGCTGAAAATTCAGCTCTGTATAACATGAATAAATGACATTTTAAAATATATTAAATTAGAAAATAGTTATTTTAAATTGTCATAATATTTCACAGTAGTACTGTTTTTACCTGTTTTTGATATAGATTTTTCTTTTTTATATATATATTTTCATTCACTATTTTGATGAATTATTCACAAAATGACTTGAAAATAACAATGGCACATTGTCGTGTTTGCTTGAAATGACCAGTTGGGTCCTAACCATGATTAAGACTCATGGTGGTGGTCCAGGTCAGATTTTAAGGGAACCTAGCTCGTCCGATGTCCAGTGGAATGTTAGTTTAGCATTCTGCCAAACAACTGTTAGCACAATGTAAGGGGCTCAATCTGCAGAGTCATCTCCATGCCTTTTCCCAGACAGACCCATGGAATGTAGGTGATGACAGAAGCTCCACTCAGCTCCGATGGAGGACAGAGGAGAGACGCTCTGGCAATTTGATGCTCCTTAATGATGGCTGCTCTTCATCGGTTAGCCGGAGCGCTCAATAACATGCTGCTTGATTCATCCATGCAGACAGATGACTGACAAAACCCCATGTTCTACACTCATGGAGGTTTGGGATGGAGTCAAGAGGATTTGTGGGCAGAATTCTCAGATTTCGTTCTGCATGCAGCTTTGTGCATATTGAAATAGCTGTGATGGTTAGGAAACCGAAATTCTTTGACTGTTGTTTTGAGTTCAGGGTTGCCAGGCTTAAATTGTCAGGGATTTTTTTAAGGTCAGAAAGAAAGTGACCATAAGGCAGTAAATAAAAAGTCTTAAGAGCTGAATGCTAGCTATGCATACACTGTACAAAATTATTTTTCAAAGTTGAATAAAACATAAATAAAAAGTTAAAAGTCAAAGTTAAATAAATCTAAGATTGCTGGGGTATGTTTTACAAGAAAATACTATTACAGTCTTTCTACTTCTAAATGTTACATTTGATTCAATGTGTTGCTTGCCATTTTTTGTAATTATTTGTGAAATTTACTAGCGAAAACTGTAAATAAACCCACTGTAGATCTGCTGTGTGTTTTTAAATACTTCTAGCTTACTAAGTAAACAAATATAAGAAATACATTTATAGTCTGATTCCCCCAAAATTTGTAAAAACTGGCTTTTTGGCACTTTCATAATATTGCTTTGTTTGGCCAAAGGAACCAGACTCTAGCTCAACCAATGGCGTGAGTTTAGGGTCGAGCAATCAGTTTTCCAACCAATGGAAGACAAAGGCGTTAAGGAAAACTCTTTGGAAACAATAATTTTTCAAGTTCCATTAGTTGATCTCTAGTGATTTTAAAAGTAATAATCAATCCATTAAATATATGTGTTCAAATAAAAATATGTAAAATATCTTCATACACTGATGGACAGAAGTTTGGAATTAATTTGGAATATGTCTCTTATGCTCACGAGGCTGCATTTATTTGATCTAAAAATCATTTCTACAAATGTATTTTCAAAAATATGAAGCAGCAATGTTTTTGACATTGATGATGTTTCTTGAGCAGCAAATCAGCATATTAGAAATATTTCTGAAGGTTCATGTGACACTGAAGACTGGAGTATTGGCTGCTGAAAAATCAAAGGAATAAATTAGGTTCAGAAATACATTCAAATAAAAAAAAAAACAGTTCAATTAAAAAAAAATAGTATAACTGTTTTTATTGTTTTTTTAATCAAATAAATGCAGCCCTAATCAGCAGTGTTTCAAAACAAATAATAAAATCTTAATTATTCCAGTAGTTATAGACAGATATAGTTTTTCAACTAATGGAAAATTGGAGGCCAAAAGTTTGGAATAATTAAGATTTTATTATTTGTTTTTGAAACAATGCTGATTAGGGCTGCATTTATTTGATTAAAAAACAATAAAAGAGTAACGGTGACTTTCAGGGTTGATTTAGCATCAATAACCTCCATCACTGACTTACAAAACAAATGCAACAATTTCCATCACACAGCTCCAAACATAGAAATGATCTTTAAAGTTTCATGCAGGAAAAGTCAGAGGTCACTGCTCTTCCCAGCCACAGATCAAAGATTCTGCAAAGCCCCTGAAAGCATAAGCACAATATTACATATAGGTCAAATCTTCATTTGTCATTTAAATGAGTGACAATATCCCCACTAAAGCAAGCATCGGAGCAGAATTTTTACCCACAGGCCGCAAGCATTTGGGTAACTAAACAGATAACTTTGAGCAAATAATGAGATGGAATTTAAAAGATAACATTTCATCCCATCAGAGAATAATTAGATCAACCATCAATTCATTAGATAATGACTTTAGGTTTTTTAACGGGTCACTGGGGTAAATTGAAACACACAAACACCTCCCTCCACACCAGTAGACCTCGTGGACACAATCTCCTCGCCTGGGTTCAGCCCACACTGCTAGACAATAAGGCAAAGATAAACACTCTTTTCACTCTCCACAGTCCTCTTGTTTTGAGTAATTAAGGCTACTTAACATGCATTGTGAAGTGTTATCCCTGAATCTAAAGCACCTTTGGCCAATGGAGAGCTTAGAGCACTATGTTCATGACCTACTGTTTAGACAACAAGGTGAAAGTTAGGGGAGCGGCAAATGGGAATAAAAGCACATAATGTTTTTTATTGCAACTTTAACAGACTACATATTCCTTATAAAACTAGTGCTCCCGAAAGCTATCTGTAATCGTTAAAGTGATCATCAGATTTGTGCACCGAGCTCACTTTTACTGGCCGGGACTGGTAGAGACCAGTATCACCTGAGGAATGGAATGCATCAGTGTATTTTAATTGCTAAGTGGATGATCCAGGGATTATCCCTCATAAGATGTTATTGTCTTGGAAGCACACAAAGATATCTTTTGATCTCAATGGGGTTTAATCTACTGCTGTCTCTCCCATCTCAATGGCCCAGTTGCTTTTGTCAAAACAAACTTGCCATCAACACATAATTGAAATGAATACCTGTAACCAATGAGGGGTTTTCATATGCGGATTCCTTCTACATACGTGCTGTTGACTAAGCAGATGTCCGCGGATTAGTCTAATAGTAATGGTTTCAGTCTGACTTTCCTAAGTCGTGACATCTGACATCCACGGCATGTTTATGTCCCACATGTTTGCCTCTGTGGAACACAAAACAGCATTTTTTAGCCCATAAACTTGGTATAAATAAAATTAATATAGATTAAATATATAAACGTTTATTTTATTAAAAGGATTTTAACAGCCGCCTCTCTCTGTTTTCTTGTTCTAAGTCTGGATTCAGGAGAGGAGGTCACTTTTAAACCCCCCTGGTCTGAGAGAGCAAAGGGCATTGCATTTGCAAACCTGTTAATGAGCATAGTCGTAAAACAGGATTTAAACCAGCCATTAACACATCTTGATCAATGATAACCAGGGATGTAGCTTCTTCACGAATGGCCAAAGGTATTACATGACTCATCTTCTCAGTATGGGTTAATATCATGTCATGCTTCAAAAGGCATTAGCCTTTTTATAATAAAGTATGTTACCTGTGGATACTAGAGAAAAAAGTGGAACGTATTTATGCAAAACAAATACACTGTTGCGTAATAGAAACCTCACCAATCGATAGACAAAGATCATTGTTATTCAAATAGCAAAGAAACGGTTCACCAGAGCCTTGTCTGCTTGGGCTCTAACTGTGATTCGCACCTTGATACTGTGAAATGTTTGTAATGTAAATTTTGTTTTGGATAGTTAGATGTATTTATATATAACATATAGTAACATGTAGTAGTAAAATATAATGTTTTATACTATTTTATAGAACAATTACACATATTTTATATTATATTAATACAGATGGTTTAAAACTGGGAGAAAGGGACTTCCAGGGGGCCGTCAAGGGGTGCTTACTTGTAGTTTTTCTTATACAAAATATTCCTTTTAACAAAATAAAATTGCATTATTTACTTAAGTTTTACGTCACATTTACTTTTTTTTCTATGTTTGCACATTATAAATGGCTTTTTATGAAAGCAAATATACAGTTGCCTTTATATTATATCAAGGGGAATCATCATATTTGGGAGTGTTTTGGCATGAAAGATCAAAATGTCTGTAAAAGATAAACCAATGTAGTACTTTTACACTATTTTCTTACAACAAAGGGGTTTTAAATCTGTGGACACCCAGTTAAGGGGTGCTAACTTGTATTTTTCTAGCCAGTGACCACTATCTCCCTCAGGCAATATTTTCTGTAAACCTGTTGTGGAAAAAAGTCAGAAACTAATATTAAATTCTACAAAAAATTAACATTTTTTTTTTCTTCAGGTTTATTCAAAAGATTATTCATTGTCAATTTGAAACAAAACTAATATTTTACATCCAGTATATTGCAATGACAAAAAATAGTTTTTTCTACATCACGTTTATTATTTTCCAATATCTGTATATTATAAATGGCTATTTACACGTGACAATATACTATGTTATAGTAACGAGACTATCATAGTTGGAAGGATCATAAAGGTTGAAAATCCCTATTTCAAAATGTAAATGTACCGAATTTTAGTGAAGTAACTGTTTAACTGAATCATTTTTACATTCCTTTCCCGTTAAACTGCTAATATGTTTACAGTGTAGGATACATAAAACACGCACAAGGACAAATTCGATCAATCAACATGCAACTGTGGGCATGTTCAAACGTTTGAATGGAGAGAACGCGGCGCGTTTCAATGGACTTGAATGATGACAGTCATTGTGACATCACCAGACAACAAAAAGACTCGCGCTCGCGGAGCGAAGCGCTCCAATCAATGGCACAGACGCGGCGCGTGCTGGACGCAGAGACGAGTCTCCAAGCAGCCTCCAAAAACCTATGCTGATCATACTTTTTTAAGCGAAAAATGACAGATCCAAGACTTTGCGAACTCACGCTGTCACTTTTGGAATTGCTGCTTTCTTTGCCCTGAGCGCTCGCGCACTTCATTAGAGTTAAGTACAGTCAAGTTTGAAGTGTTGCACAAGTATGAACAAGAAGAGGCGTCCTGAGTTGCGGCGACTCTCTGTCGTGGGATAAAAAAGTCGCTTGTGGATTAAAACTCGAACACATGAGGAACTTAAGAGAAGACGGGAACGCAGACCGGCCACAGCGCTTCCTCCTTCGGTAACGCCACAGCTTGTTTCTTTAATATCAAGTTTTGCAAACAGTGCAAGTGCTTTAAAACCAGCGTTGACCATATCTATATCTGAGTGTATGTCTATCTATATCACCTCATAGAAGTGCATACATGTAGTCTGTAAGGTCAGAAGGTATGCGCAAATGAAAAGAAAACACTTCTCTGCTTCCTTATCATCAGATCTCTTTGTCGTCTTTGTTGCTTGAGTTGTTTTTGCGTAAGATCTACCACCTGTAGCCTCACAACTCTGCCTCTCCCTCAGCGAAACGGCTTTTGCTAGACATTCAGCCCTTTTGAAGAGTTTCCTTTCATGATCTAAAGGCAGACCCCCACCCAGACACTGCTCTCTTATCTCCCTCTAATTGCAGACTCCATGTCTGCTGTCTTCATGTCTCCCTTCTTTCGATTTCTTTTGATTCACTCTTTCCTGTTTCATCCCATTTGTCTGACATCCTCTTTGGTGTCTCCTGCTTTCACTGTAGATCAATCTCTTATTATAGCCTGCGGCAGGAATATTATTCTTAATCTTTTTGCATGCATGTGAGTTCATTGCCTGAAAGACATCTCCAAAAGATCTAGATATATCTGTGGTTTAAGGCAGCCGCCGGTTGAACGTGGCTAGGGATCTTTTCCATGCACATAAGCGGTTGGAACTCTGGGCTGGTATTCAAAATGTTTTAGGACTTAAAGGAGCAGGTATTCCATAATAAGCAAACAAACCCTAAACTTCTATGAGTGATTAGAGGTTGGAACCTCTCTGGGGTGATTTATGAACCATTGTGCCATTGAGCAAGCACTTAAGGCCAGATTGCTCCAGGGGACTGTAGTTACAAGTAATGTATTGTATGTTTTTAAAAAATAATGTTCTTTAATGGTCCTTTGAAGGACCTGAGGTGCAGCAAACAGTCTTCTTTCTTGCATAGAATATATATATATATATATGTATATATATATATATATATATATATATATATATATATATATATATAATATATATATATATATATATATTACAGGTTCTTCAGATCAGTGTATTGGTTTGTGGCTTCTTTAAAGTAGATGGTTTTCTAAACAAAAAGTTCTTTGTGGAACCTAAAAAGGTTTTCCTATGACATAATGTTTTTTTTTAAACCATGAAAATGGTTCTTAGAAGAATGTTCTTTGCTGAGTTTAAGATGCAAAACAAAAATGTATAAAAAGTCAATTTGACTAATTTGCATTTCCTCTTTGCAGGAACTGACTGAACATGGTCGCTGTGGTCCGCGCTCTCATGGTGCTGTTGCTCGGTCAGGTGTTGCTGGGAGGTACCGCTGGACTCATTCCAGAGATTGACCAACGGAAATACAGTGATTCGGGGAGACACACGCCAGAGAGATCTGATATTAACTTCCTGAAAGAGTTCGAGCTACGTCTGCTCAACATGTTCGGACTGAAGCGAAGACCCACGCCAAGCAAATCGGCGGTGGTCCCACAGTACATGCTGGACTTGTATTATATGCACTCAGAAAATGATGACCTGAACATCCGGCGCCCAAGGAGCACTATGGGAAAGCATGTGGAACGGGCGACAAGCAGAGCAAACACAATACGAAGCTTTCATCACGAAGGTGAGGCCTGATTTTGGTTGTGAATATGTTGTTCCCAGTTTATTTAAAATAAAAATGTAAAAATTATATTTATTTTTATTTTGAGGCTTAAAAGAGCGTTTGTTTATTCCAGGGACATTTGAAAATTCTAAGGAATGATGTGACGCAACCATATGGAAACTATTGACATTCCACAAACAGCTCTCACTGTTATTAAAGAAGCAAAAAAATGCATCCTAATGGTGACTTTACTGCAAATAATTGTTAGTGTATGTCACTTACAGTACTTTTCTAGACAAGGTGTGGAGTTCATGCACTAGTTATTTTCCAAGAATCCACAGATAACAGTAACAAGCCTTATGAGGAAATCCAGGATGGTAGTTTAGCTGTTCTCCATCGAGTTCTGTCCTTGATGTTTTTATGCCATCTTTCATACAGATATTTTGTGTGTGAGTGTTTAGCTTTGCTCAACTTTTTATCATATGCACAAGCAATTCTAGCCTAACTGCTCGAGCCAGTCAGGGGATTGTGGGTGGCCTTGTTGAATGGTCAGATTTAAATTCACTCGAAACAAAATCTGTATTTTATATTGAAATCAACCCGAGTGTGATCAGGTGTCATGTCAATTAAGTCTCTTTTAGGCATGTTTTCTGATTTCAACAAGCCCTCTCTTGATCTGGAAGATTTGAGCCTGTGAAAGTCACTGCCCTTGTTCATGATGTCTTCTTTCTGGAGACTGTTTAGAGGTCAACATGAACTATAGCACACAATTTAGAAACATTTGGCAACACAGGAAAAATCATGTTAATTTGCTGTACTGTGGTAAAGAGAGGGGGAGGGACCCATTCAAGAGTTAATACAGGCTGTTTAGGTGGCCCTGTAAAATGGCACAGATTCGGATGGATGACATCCAGTGGTGAGCTGACACACTGCAAACAAGGATGCTTTTTGTGTGCTCATGTTGAAAGAAACAATTTAACAAATTCATTAAACGACTTCCTTGTTTACTCCAAATGAGACTTTTCTCATGCCATTTGTAGTAATTGAGCACCTCCTATGCCTCAGGCTTCTCTCATTGTCTTAATATGATGAACTCTGTGGTTGAGGACCTGACTGGATTTTTATCACAGCCCTCATAAAGTTTTTGATGTAATATTATTTAATAATATGTATGAGTAAGTTCCATCCAATAAGGCACTGGTGAAATAACTTTGATTTGATGTCGAGATTCTCAGCCGAGATACGCAGTCCGTTTCAAGGCAGCCATCATGAATGTATGACTTGTACGATTTGCTGTTTTGGCATAATGTACAAACAGAAATTAGGAATGTCAATAGACTCATAACTGTGGCTGACTGCTTTCGACAAGCCCCAACATGTTCGCAGTCACTCCCCCTCAAGACGGATTGACTGGGAGAAAAAGGAAAAGGTGAAGAAAGACAGACAGAACGAGGGAAAGAAAAAGCCGAGCTTTCCCACATCAAATAAAGCTTGCTTATCTTCTGTAGGCTCTTTGTGATTATGAAGCAGATAGGTTGGATTATTGGGAATGGAATTTCCAAAACGTTTCTTTTCAAAAGAGATTAAGCAAGCTCTTTGGTCTGAGAGCGTTTTATTTTAGGGCATTGAGTCGTAGGAGTAGCTGTTCTATCGCTGATTGCAACCTTTATTCAATAAAGACTTGGAAACAAGAGAATGTTGTCACTCTACAGCCACACAAACAGCCTCATGCTCGCAGCTAGCCTTTCATTTTAACACCTGGTTCTACCATATAATCTCTCACTCAAGCCAGACAAGAAAATGCTGAGTGGAAAATCCTATTCAGAGTCAAAGCAAAAAATGTCAGGTTTCAGCCTGAAGTGCTTCAGAATCCAACAGTATTCTTTTGTTGTAGCCCAATTTGTTGACACAATCCTAACCGACTCTTTCTTCTGTCCTTCCAGAGGCTCTCGAGGCACTCTCCAGCCTTAAAGGAAAAACAACACAGCAGTTTTTCTTCAACCTTACCTCCGTTCCCGCCGAGGAGCTGATCACGGCCGCGGAGCTGCGCATTTTCAGGGACCAGGTTCTCGGTGACACTGGTGCAAGTGGTTTCCACCGAATTAACATTTACGAGGTGTTCAGGCCAGCCCTGGCCCCTTCAACAGAGCCACTTACCAGACTTCTCGACACGCGTCTGGTGCAGGACTCTCACACTCGCTGGGAGAGCTTCGACGTGGGTTTGGCAGTGGCTCGCTGGGCCCGCGAATCCCAGCACAACCATGGGCTCCTGGTGGAGGTGCTCCATCCTGAGGAGTCGGAAGGATCCGAGGAGGTCGAGAGGAACCGGAGGAGGCACGTGAGGGTCAGTCGCTCCCTTCATGTGGATGAAGACTCATGGGTGCAGGCCCGACCCCTGCTGGTAACCTACAGCCACGACGGTCAGGGCTCCGCCGTCCTAAATTCGAATCGACAGAAGCGGCAGGCGCGGCAAAGGCCGAAGCAGCGCAGGAAGCAGCACCAGCGCACAAACTGCAGGCGGCATGCTCTCTACGTGGACTTCAGCGACGTGGGCTGGAACGAGTGGATTGTGGCGCCGCCTGGCTACCATGCTTTCTACTGTCACGGCGATTGTCCCTTCCCGCTGTCGGACCACCTGAACTCCACCAATCACGCCATTGTCCAGACGCTGGTGAACTCTGTCAATTCCAATATTCCTAGAGCTTGCTGCGTCCCGACGGAGCTCAGTCCCATATCGCTGCTATACCTGGACGAGTATGAGAAAGTCATCCTTAAAAACTACCAGGACATGGTGGTGGAGGGCTGCGGGTGTCGATGAGAGCTACATCTCCCCAATGAAGACTGTTATTTATATAAAAGTACGTTCAAAGAGCTATTTTGGAGGAAGAAAAGAAATATATATGAATATATTTATGTTGACTGAAAAAAATGGGAAAATAATTATTTTAATGAGAGTGCTTGCTTTTTCCAGTGGCTTTAAAGATGTTTTTCCCTGTCCCATGTACATTTCAAAATGAGTGCAAATGCACATGAAGTATAATGCTCAGATTTTTATGATGTATTTATTGCATAACCACTTTATTTGTAAATGATGTGTATTTATCATGAAAAAAATATATGATCTTTATTCAGTGTGCATCTGGGAATACATTATTTGAAACCAAAGAATAAACCATGGATGATGTAGTTCTCTTTAAAAGTCATGATATAACAAACATGCTGTTGCATAGACCCTTTGGTTACTTATGCAATATATTAGATTTCATGCAGACAGTGGGATTCTGGTTTGAGTAAAGGCCCATTCACACCAAAGACTGTAATTATAAAGTTTTAATAAAGTTTTTTATTTAGAATAGGGAAGTCCACAGCACAACTGTCACTGTATCGGCACCATAATAATATAGGAATCACTTTCAAAATGTTATTTTTCCAGCTGATAAGCAATAAAAAAAATCAACAGCCGATCAGACTTTATCTGACTGCAGCACATGCTTATAAAAAATAGAACTTTGTTGTGTGTTGATGTGGAAGCTAATATAATTATCATTGTAGTTATCATTCTTGGTGTGAACGGGCCTTAAGAATTAAGCAGGTGTAGAATCAAGACATGGCAAAAACCAGCATGCCATATACAGTGTCCTCCAAAAGTTTGAAGGCAATATCAGCATAACTATTTATCATTTTGTAATGACTTTCCATTGATAAAGGACACTACAAACTATGAACAAATATTTAATATTAAATAATTAAAATGTTTAACACTTTATTTTGAGTCCACTATATACATTCTACTAAATATAAGTAACTTTACAACTACATGTCAACTAGCAGTCATTAGAGTATTAGTAAACTATCTGCTTAATATATAATAACATTTTATTTTGATGGTCCCACAAAAGACATTCTACTAACTATAAGTAACTTTGCAAGTACATGTCAACTTATTCTACTAACCTTAGCCCAATCCCTAACCTAACAGTCTAAAGACATGCAACTGCACATTAATTAGAGTTAGTTGACATGTTACTATGAAGTTAATAGAATGTCTTTTGTGGGACCATTAATAGAATGTCTTTTGTGTTCATATTTTTTTACGTTTTGTTTTGTAAGCATGCATGGTCATATTAGTGGAATTTTTGGCTCTGTCAACTTTGATGAAGTAAATCCAAAGATATATCCATACAGTTATTATTTAAATAGATTTACCATTGACATCCATTGGATTGTTTGTCCAACGATGGATCAATCTTGAACACATCAGATACGCAGATGTAATTATGTACGATCAAGTGTCATTCTAGGAAACAACTGCACTGGTTCTCTAGACATGCTTCACATCTCAGTTAAACTCAAATATTCATGCAGAAACGTTGAAATGTGTTTTCTAAATAATAAATCAAAATGACCCTGGAGCCCACTGAGGGCTGAGCAGCTTTGATTTTAGCATAATTATGTGTATTTGGCTATTTCTTTCCAATCTGAAATTTATCCAAAAGTTTTCTATTTCTTGCTATGTTAGTTTGTCATTGTATAGACCAAACCGCAGTGCTCGTATGGAAAAACCCAATAGCCTATGTGGTTTCTATTCACCAGATATTCACTCAGCCCCAGAAGGAACTGTTTTCTTTTAAAAACCTCAGAATGAATGCTTTTAATGAAAATTACATTTCATACAATGGTAAAAGCTGACTTCCTCCATCCCGAGTGTTCACAGAGTAGGGAAACATTCTCGGGGAGTGTTAGATTTAATGGTTTGTCTTTAAAGAGTCCATAAAGCTCTAATTGAGTTGTATGGCAATACAACTCCCCTGCCATGTTTCACATTTAACGTGCATTTCCCCGCGTCCGTCCTGTTCTGTCAGCCTACAAGGTCCGACCCTTTGACTTCTTACTACCCAAGAGATCAGGGGAATACTAGACACTCCAGACAGCCATAAAACATTTAATTCCTTACATTTGCCAAACAACTACATCAGTGGCATACTATGCATGGTTTCACATGGAAGTACCTCGGGTGGGCCAATCCTACTATGAAGTAATTTTTTCATGTCCCCATTATTTGTCCAGTAGATTAAATAAAATACAAAAATTCACATAAATATTAATATATTTTACTAACATAATATTATATTTTAAAATAGTAACTTTTTTGTTTTTACAAACCTTGTTATACAGTATATATAAGTTGATATATATTTTATTTTATATTATTTATTTATATTTTATGTATAAAAAATGCATGGAGCAATTTAGATTACTTTTAAAAACTGTTGCTGTTATTTTTAATAACTGTTGCATGCATATTTTTTAAATTTACAAAGTTCGAAAGTTACTGTATATTTAAAATAATAAATAATGTATATTAACATGCATGCAGCAATTTATATATTATTTTTAATAATGCTTGATTTATTTTATTTTATTTTGAATTGCATAGTTCAAAAGTTACTGTACAGCAGAAATGACCCTGGTCACTGGATGGCTACCATTCACAATTAAGTTGTTTAACAGAAGACACTGAAACTACTAGTTATGCTTGAATGTTTTTAATAACTAATTTATGTCTAAAATGAAAATCTGCCTTTAAAAATTGCAGTAGCTTATAAACTCATACTGTTTCAGTTAAACTTTACAATGATATATTGACTGAAGATGCACCTTTTTTCTGTTTTTCTTTTTAAGGCATCAAAAAAGGTCAGGAAATACAACCATATGCCTTTGTGAGCATCAGTCTGGGCATCTGTTGGGAGGGATTCAGTTTGGCATGGAACAGTAATTTGATTTGTCTCACTGAGTGCAAACCACACCGAAAGTGTCTGTAGTTCCTCTGACCAGATTCATGCAGCATTAGAATCCGATTTCCAGATTTCTGGCGGTCGGTGTTTGGAAACTATGCAGTGTGTACCTTTGATGAGGGGAGTCCGACCGAGCTGGAATATGACTGCTGGCTGTGTGCCAGAGGGACGCTGAAGTTCGGACAGTGTCTGCGGCGGATCGGAAGGCCTTTGTTATCCCACAGCGGCACGCTAATTTGAGAGAAGGTTCACTACGCCTTTCTGTGAAGCGTCCGTATGATGACGTCCAACACACTTGGAAACGAAGCGTCTGTGGAGCAGCACAAAACACATCAAAAAGCCACGCATCCTCATGTTGCTGAAAGAGGAAAGAAACACAGAAATGACTTTTCCAGAGTGACCGACAAACCCAGAAATGATGGGTCTAATTCCTACGTCCCTTTAAAGAACACATTATTCTATTACATTATTAGATTTTATTGTGTGTGTGTGTGTGCGTGTGTGAGGAGGGGGTCGTTTTTTTTGGAAAATGGTACGGAATAGAGGCTGTGTGTGTGTGTATATGAAGGCCAGGCCTTCAAATGTTAGGAAATGACTCAGTTGTATTTATGAAGTCTTCTGTTTGTTTGTGCTTTTTCCACTTCAGCTCCTGGAAAAGCAGATTATTTGCACATCAACCGGTTAACCCGGCACAAAATCTTTGAGATGGATTCATTTCTACAGGCTGTGGGTGAACAGAGCCAATGCTATTCTTGCTTTAGTTAAGCTGACCAGAAGTGTTGTTGCCACCTGTATTTTACCTCAGAAACCCTTGGAAAATTTTTTTTATAGTTATGGGTGTTTGCTAAGGTGAGCGTCAATTCTGTTGCTCATACTTAGGGTTAGAAATGAACAAACCTCTAACCCTGAATATTAAAGACAGACATTTATGATTCCTCAAAATTAATCAAAATGAATGGAGTTTATGATTAAACCAACAACAACAACAACAAACCTTAAAAAGGTTTTCATACCCAGTGACAGATATTTGTTCTTATTTTAATCATAAACTCATTTACTTTTGCATTGAAGTAAATCCTGATTTAAGGATGTTTAGATATTTATATTGGAGAACAAAAGCACTGAGGAAGATATTCTTTTTTGCAGTGCATGCAACATTCAATGCCATGACTTTATTAATTTAGGTGTTTCTGCTTTGATTTGAGACCCCTTTAAGGTCTCAATCTGTGGAAGGGTAAATTAAGACTTTTTAAGACATGAAGAAACCCTGCTTAAAAGTAAAATGAAACCCCAAGAAATGAAGTTGACAAAATTTTCAAGATTTGTGTTGCATGAACTAATTTGAATTAGTTCAACTGAACAAGCAACAAAAATCTCTTTTCTAATCTATTCTTTATGAATGGGTCTTGCAGGACAATCAAATGCACAAACATGTGTTTGTCTTTAGAATGCATAAATAAATTGCTACTAAAATAGTTTTTATATGTCCCAAACCCATGCACCATTTGTTGTGCACACTAATGACCATGGCATCCACTCAGAATAGAGTCAAGTCATTTTGCTTTGCACCAATACACAAACCCACAAGCAAACACAAGGACACACACACACACACACACACACACACACACACACACACACACACACACACACACACACACACACACACACACACACACACACGTACATACACACACACGTACATACACACACACGTACATACACCCACAGAACAGGTGCCTCCGACCGAGTGAGTCAGAACCCTCTTGTGGCCTCATGTCAGATCCACTGTTTGCTCTGATTCAGCGCCAGCACACTACGACTCATACCTTGAACTATTTGTTGTTGGGACACAGGCCTCTTTCCCTTCACTGTAAACCACATCGCTTATGTTCCCCAGAGACTCGCTGTAGTAAACTTTGGTCATTTTTTTTGACATTTATTGGTTGATGGTAACCATGGCAGTACAGTGACTTGGTGTATGAAAGCATTTTGATGTTTCTCATAAAAGCTTTGCGTGGAGGATGTTTCAGTTTGGAACACTCTAGTGAGCAAGCATGTAAACAGATGGTCAAAGGAGATATTTGGGGTGTTTGTTTCTGAAGGGCAGCTGTAGCGCAGTGCTAGACGCGGTTGGTGGTCTATCTGTTCTCTATCTTTACAAGAATTTTGGTGATGCATGCACTTAGATAAGGCCCTGTTTGGGTAGCTCATCTAATGGACAAGTTTAAGTGAATCGCACGAAGACATGTCCAGGTCACATTTCTTCCCAAAATCAAGAGGAATAAGATATGAGGAAGATATATACACAACAATTTCTTGGCATTGAAATATTGTTAATAAATAGGAAGTGTTTTCTTAAGTATTTCCTTTTTTTTTTATAAGAAAAATGATATATTTTCTATATGTCTAAATATATTTATCTCTAATATATACACTACTGTTTGAAAATTGGGTTTAGATTTTTTTCTTAAAGTGATTAATACTATTATTCAGAAAGGATGAGTTAAGCTGATGAAAAGTAAGTTAAAAATGGATACATTTGGACTGCAATTATTATTTTATTATGACTATGTTTTATTATATTGCTTTCAATAATACAACCCCCCTTTTTTAATGAATGAGAACAAGATTATTTTGCATTACAATAGAATTATTAAAGCTGCAAGCAGCGATGAACGGGCCCTCGCACCCGGGCTCACCACCACCGGGTGGCTTTTCTAAAACAGCGAACGGCGAGAAATATGCGTTTAATGTGCTAAATATAAGAGGAATATGTCAAAGTCATTTATATGTGCCAATATTCCTGCTGCCAGCTGGAGGGCGCTATGATTATAGTGGAATAATGACCTTCAGATGTGTTCAGGCCAAGACTCTTTTCGAACATGTGAAGTTTTGGGAAGATCGGACATCTTATGCCTGAGTTACTACAACTTCTATTCCCATGGCGAGACATCGAAATTTGTCAAGGCGCCATGGCCACACCCTTTAATGAAACCTCAAGATATTCACAATTTAACATCGCAAAGGCCTTTAGATTAGACTGACCAAAAAAAATTATAAAATGTCATAAAATTTCTAGGAGTAGTTTGTTATGGCGTAAAACATGTCACTTCCTGTTGCCAGCAGGTGGCGCTACAGCGAACTCTGAATATTGGCATGTAGATATATTCAAGTCAGGAGTCTTCTCAAACATGTGAAGTTTGGGGCAGATTGGACATTGTATGTCTGAGTTATAGCAACTTCCTTTCTCATGGCGAAACATCGAAATTTGTAAGGCCGCCACAGACACGTCCTTAAACGAAACCTCAAGATCTTCGCAATTTAACATCGCTAAGGACTTTAGATTACACTGACCAATTTTGATGTTGATCTGAATAAATCTCTAGGAGGAGTTCGTTAAAGTACAACCCCTGAAAATGGCAAAAACGACAAAAATTTTGCAGAGAAATTCTAAATAACTGACTTCCTGTTGGGTTTCGAATTTCGTACCAAGAGACTTTTTTGTAGGTATTGGTGTGTTACATGTGTGTACCGATTTTTGTACATGTACGTGAAACGTAGCTCGAGGCGCACTCCGTTGAAAATGTATAGGTGGCGCTATCGAGGCATTTTGCCACACCCAATGGAATATTGGCCTTCAGATGTATTCAGGCCAGGACTCTTATCAAACATGTGAAGTTTGGGCAAGATCAGACATTTTATGCCTGAGTTACAATAACTTTTATTCCCATGGCGAGACATCGAACTTTGTGACGGCGCCATGGACACGCCCTTTAACGAAAACTCAAGATCTTCACAATTTAACATTGCACAGGCCTTTAGAATAGAGTGACTGAAAAAAAAAAAATTATGTCATTAAATTTCTCGGGGTAGTTTGTTACAGCGTAAAATATGTCACTTCCTGTTGCCAGTAGGTGGCGCTATGACTATAACTGAATACGGGCATATCAATCTGTTCAGGTCAGGAGTCTTATCAAACATGTGAAGTTTGTGGCAGATTGGACATTGTATGTCTGAGTTATAGCAACTTCATTTTTCATGGCGAATCACCGAAATTCGTCAGGCCGCCACGGACACGCCCTTCAACGAAAACTCAAGATCTTCGCAATTTAACATCGCAAAGGCCTTTAGATTAGGCATACCAAATTTGGTGTTGATCTGAATAAATCTCTAGGAGGAGTTCGTTAAAATACAAGGCATGCAAATGACAAAAATGATGCAAAATTTGCTCATAAAATTAAAAATAACCGACTTCCTGTTGGGTTTCGGATATTGCTCCAAGAGTCTTTTTTGTAGGTATTGATGCTTTACATATGTGTGCCAATTTTCGTGCATGTACGTGAAACACAGCTCGAGGGCTGTTGATTATTTTACGGTAGGTGGCGCTGTCGAGCCATTTTGCCACACCCTCTTCTGAAACCTATATCAGACGTAAATTTTCACCAGGTCTGACGCGTGTGCAAAGTTTCAGGACTTTTCGAGCATGTTTAGGCCCTCAAAAATGCGATTCATTTTGGAGAAGAAGAAGAAGAAGAAGAAGAAGAAGAATAATAATAATTAAAGCTGCAAGCAGCGATGAACGGGCCCTCGCACCCGGGCTCACCGCCATCGTGTGGCTTTAGTAAAAAGATGAACGGTGAGAAATATGCATTTAAAGTCGTAAATATAAGTGGAATATGTCAAAGCCATTTATATGTGACAATTTTCCTGTTGCCAGCAGGTGGCGCTATCATCATAATGGAATATTGGCCTTCAGATGTGTTCAGGCCAGGACTCTTATCGAACATGTGAAGTTTGGGGAAGATCAAACATTTTATGCCTGAGTTACACCAACTTATCTTCCTTTGGCGAGACATAAAAATTGTGTCACAGCGCCATGGACACGCCCTTTAACAAAAACTCAAGATCTCCACAATTCACTATTGCAAAGGCCTTTAGACTAGACTGACCAGAAAAAAATATTGATGTCATAAAATTTTAGGAGTAGTTCATTACAGCGTAAAACATGACACTTCCTGTTGCCAGCAGGTGGCGCTATGACTATAACTGAATATAGGCACGTAGATCTGTTCAGGTCAGAAGTCATATCTAACATGTGAAGTTTGGGGCAGATTGGACATTGTATGTCTGAGTTAGAGCAACTTCCTTTTTCATGGCGAAACATCGAAATTTGTCAGGCCGCCATGGACACGCCGTTTAACAAAACCTCAAGATCTTCGCAATTTAATATCGCAAAGGGCTTTAGATTACACTGAGCAATTTTGGTGTTGATCTGAATAAATCTCTAGGAGGAGTTCGTTAAAGTACAACCCCTGAAAATGGCAAAAACAACACCAATTTTGCAGGGAAAATTCAAAATAACCGACTTCCTGTTGGGATTCGGATTTCGTACCAAGTGACTTTTTGGTAGGTATTGGTGTGTTACATGTGTGTATCGATTTTCGTACATGTACGTGAAACATAGCTCGAGGCGCACTCCGTTGAATCTGTATAGGTGGCGCTATAGAGCCATTTTTCCACACCCGATGGAATATTGGCCTTCAGATGTGTTCAGGCCAGGAATCTTATCAAACATGTGAAGTTTGGGGAAGATCGGACATTTTATGCCTGAGTTATAACATCTTTTATTCCCATGGCGAGACATCGAACTTCGTCACGGCGCCATGGACACGCCTTTTAACAAAAACTCAAGATCTTCACAACTAAACATCACACAGGTCTTTAGATTAGACAAAAAAAAAAAAAGACATTGATGTCAAAAAATTTCTAGGAGTAGTTCATCGCAGTGTAAAATATGTCACACTTCCTGTTGCCAATAGGTGGCGCTATGACTATAACTGAATATGGGCATGTCAATCTTTTCAGGTCAGGAGTCTAATCAAACATGTGAAGTTTGGGGCAGATTGAACATTGTATGTCTGAGTTATAGCAACTTCATTTTTCATGGCGAAACATCGAAATTTGTCAGGCCGCCACGGACACGCCCTTTGACGAAAACTCAAGATCTTCGCAATTTAACATTGCAAAGGCCTTTAGATTAGGCATACCAAATATGGGTTTGATCTGAATAAATCTCTAGGAGGAGTTCGTTTAAATACGACACATGGAAATGGCAAAAATTACACAAATTTTGCTCATAAAATTAAAAATATCCGACTTCCTGTTGGGTTTCGGATTTTACTCCAGGAGACTTTTTTGTAGGTATTGGGGAGTTACATGTGTGTACCAATTTTCGTACATGTACGTGAAACACAGCTCGAGGCGCACTACGTTGAAAGTGTATAGGTGGCGCTATCGAGCCATTTTGCCACACCCAGTTCTGAAACCCATGTCAGATGTAAATTTTCGCCAGTTCTGATGCGTGTGCAAAGTTTCATGACTTTTCGAGCATGTTTAGGCCCTCAAAAATGCGATTCATTTTGGAGAAGAATAATAATAATAATAATAATAATAATAATAATAATAATAAACACAGCAATTCCAAGAGGGTCCTCGCACCATCGGTGCTCGGGCCCTAATAATAATAATAAACAAAGCAGATACAAGAGGGTCCTCACACCATCGGTGCTCGGTCAAATATAATACCAATGGTCCTAAAAATAGGACTCATTTTCTTTAAGCCAATTTCATTTGATTGTAGGGTGAAATATGACCTGGGCATTCATGCTATTCTTAATATCTCTGAGGCACTTTGGAAAGAAGAATGTACAGAACAAAAAGCACCTTGTATCTGAATCAGAACATAAGAATGTGACCCATTCCATAGAAAAACCAGCAGATGATCGAGAACAAATCAGAAAACACATTAATAGTTCACCTGCGAGATGCTAAAGTTTGACAGATTATAAGATTACTACAGTAATCCTTTAGTTCACTGTACACATGCAATCCTGATTCCATCACAGATGTTAGTATACCAGCCACAGATGGCATTGATTTTTCACATTAAGTTTTTCTCCAGCTCCAAACCCAGCTGATTCGGTGGCTTCACTGTACATATGGAATGGCTGATATACAATATGCTGTATTGCTGAAAAAA
This sequence comes from Cyprinus carpio, assembly GCF_018340385.1. Classification (NCBI taxonomy): domain Eukaryota; kingdom Metazoa; phylum Chordata; class Actinopteri; order Cypriniformes; family Cyprinidae; genus Cyprinus; species Cyprinus carpio. The sequence continues at coordinate 24,323,732 of NC_056591.1, read as the reverse complement.
TGTTTTTGAAGATTTTTTGGACACATCTGCTCCAGTTTTTCTCTATAAATGAGTTACATTCACTGACTGTATCAATTTCATGTTGATTCTCTCTCCGAAAGTAATCGCGTTCAGTGTATACTCAGACTAATCAGGCTAGTTTGTGCTGAAAAAGTCTGGGTAAGGACACACACACCTCACCGTTGGTGGCCTAACTGCAAAGCCTAGTCTTGAACCTGCTGCTTAGAATGGATTAACATGGGGTTGCAACCAGCTGCAGGGCCTTGGAGGGTGGGCAGGATTCATTACCCTGGGTGGTATGGCATTAATTCCCTCCTCACACGTTTCCCATTAGTGCAACAGGCTACATATGAAACACCAGGCAACTCTGGTCAGGGACACAAGGCACCCCAGCCCAGCCTGATTCATGGCACCAGTCAGTGTCGATCAGTTTGAGCCCAACTCTACCATGCGCTTCAGAGGATGAGTAATGTCATGCCATACCAACCAATTAGCATGACGCTTCTTGTTCAGACGTCATCTGGAAGTTGACTGGATGGAAATGAGTAACATGAGCGGTAAACACTATCTTTACTGCCAGTCTTAGAGAAATGGGTGACTGTACATTTTAATTGTATCAGTTCAGACATGGATTTGTGTTCACGACTCAATTCTGCACTAAATTACATATATATACATATATATACATATATATATATATATATATATATATATATAAGATTTCTGCATTCCAAAAAATCATACTTTATTATTAACAATTTGCATCTATTTGGTATTATTTAAACAATATTTTCAAAATGCATTCAAATGGCTCAGGATCAGCATAAATCTCTTCATTGTAAAAATAATTTAATTCATTCAGTTAAAAGTATGAATGTGGCAAATATGGCTAGATTTTATAATTTACTGATTATAAATATATAAACCTAGTAATTGTATATTCAAATCATGTTAAGTTTATTAGTACTATTACTAAAAACCTTACTATTACAGAAATCATGCCCGTTTCATTTATGTTTCATTATGACTGACAAATATGCATCACATTAAGTCTTTTAGTGTGTTCATGTTGAAACTGTAATCCAAGAGCAAAATGCAATTCAAGTACATAAATCTTAAATTTAGGCCGAAATATTTGTTTGGGTGAGATATCAAAGTTTTTAATGCATGCCATCTCCTTCCTCAGCTTAAGCTCTTTAAACTTTTGTATGCAACTGCCTCTTACTTTACGTGTTGCTGTGAAGAGGTAGACTTAACCATATGTGTGTGTGTGTGTGTGTGTGTGTGTGTGTGTGTGTGTGTGTGTGTGTGTGTGTGTGTGCAGAAGAGATGGATTGCCCTCTGCCTGCATCACCTCAGCTCACTTCCTGTGAGTCACTTCCTGTCCCAGACCCAGAATCCTGCTGTCCTCTGGCTGATGTCATGGCAGTTTTCCACTCCAGCCTATGGAACATAAACATCTGGCCATAAGATCATAAAGCTGAGACGAGTGCCAGGGGCTCTGCTTCAGCCCACCCCAACAGTGAATGCATCCTAGCACATTATAGTCAAAATCTGATTTATTACCAATAGTAAAGCTTGTTTCATGTGCAACATTTCATGCTTTTTTGTTTCAAGTCACTCTTAAAAATAAGGTTCTTTATTGCCATTTAATGATTCCAAACAGAACCTTTAACATCTATGGAACCTTTACATTGCAAAAAAGCTTATTTATAGAGGAAAAAAGTTCTTCACGCTAGGAAAAAATGATTATTTCAAGAACTATTCACTGAAAAGTTCCAGAGGAACCTAAAATGTTCTTATATGGAATCGCTGTGAAAACCCCCTTTTGGAACCTTTTTTTAAGGCACTTAATTACGTTTCTTGGCATACCTTCCCAATAAAGATGGCATAATTCATTCCAAGGCATGGCGTTCAGGCTCAATGTCTCCAAGTTGACACCTCTATGTTCGCAAGGAAGGCAGGAAATGCTGGAGAGCGGTCGTCAGGCAAAGAGGAGGAAAGTATCAGTGGGTCAAAGGTCAGAGGTGAAAGAAAAAGGGCAATGGGCATATTTAAACCTTCATTTCCCCCCTAATTCATCCTTTCGGTGCATCGTTTTTTTCGTGTCTCCTCTTTCATTCGGTTCCGCCCCATTTGTCCCCGTCGGCCGCCTGTTGACAGCAGAGCAGCACTAATAGTCTGCTGTGGGAAAGTTAGTGCGGGGCATTATGAACACCAGAATCTATTCGACAGAGCGGTTGAAAGATCACATATCCATACGGATGTGTGAGAGAACGGGACGGGGATGTTTGGTTAGGGCCAAGCGTTGGCTATCTCTTTTTTTTTCTCACTTTTTTTCCTGGCTCCAAACACATTCTTAAAATCTTCTTGAGCCATCTTGTGTTTGGCTGTTTTGAAATCAACATGTTTGTCAAAGGCAGGTTTTAAACTTATCCCAGCTGTCAACTTATTTTTGCATAATATGTAATATATACATGGGCGTTGGAACCACTGCACTTTTTAAGACCAATGATATTGAACCCACTCACTTTTACCAATTCTAATTCAATATCTGTTCACTTTTCAGATCGCCGTCAGTCAAATCCATTCCACTTGAGGAATACCCTAATAAATTACACTCCATCCGCATTTTAGCTATAGTCTTGACTTCCACGCTGCTGCTTCCTCAAATCCATTCTACTTGGCTCATTCAGAGTCCATATAAATTAAACTCCATTCCGTGTTTCCATTAACCACGCCTGCTGCACTCCCGTGACACAGTAATATAAACAAAGCATCTCCAGGAAAGCTCTTTTCATGCTGAGCTAATCAAAATGAGCATATATGATCACAGCTGAAAGTCAAATGGCTTTGTGTGCCATTGAGAAGGTGATTAGCTACACCTGATTGAGTTTACAAGTAATTTTTAGGAGGGGGGTGATCCTCTTTCCAACTCCATGATTCTGATTTTTTTTTTTTTCCTGACATGTTGGTGTTGGATGTTATAATGAAGGCATAAAATCTGGCTTATTTTCAACTTTAAAAAATTGAAAGCGGGGGGAACATCTTACCCCATCTTTCCCTGCCTAACCTTTAAGGGCCTCTTCATAGATGGCATGAGATAAGAATTGACCAAACAAAAAGAGCTGAAAACACCTCCTTTTAGTCTTTATTTCTATAAGTAGGACACTTCTGTACCCTTTCTAGCCGAGCGCAACAGAACTTACCAGGACATCCCATAACTCTTTCAGTTAAACAGTTGTGCAACATTCTCAGAGACAGTTTTACTAACATTTCCCCAAATATTTAGATCAGAGTGAAAAGGCTGCACATGGCACAGGAGAGCATTAATCATATAGCACGACTGAAGCGCTCTTTAAGAGTGCAGAGTATTTGCAGAGTTTGTAAACATTGGCGACCGTCTCAGCGAAAGCCAATGCCATCGGCGTTCGAACACAGCGTGTTTGTTGACTGTGATATAAAATAGTGCTGTGGGGTTTTGAGTTTCCAGAGAGGGAGCCGGCCTGAGTATATTGAGTCCATGTGGGGAAGACAGTTTTAATCGGAGCATTACCCACATTTCTTCCTGTTTCTAATTTGGAGTTGCGGTGGTTTTTGTCCCCTGGCCAGCAGCCTCTCATCCACCGAGTGTCCATTTCCTATGAAGTGAATAGTAGCAGGTGTGTTGGCAAAGCTTGAGGAGAACTCGTTCTTTTTTCTCTGTCTGCCCTGCATTTGTCTTCCTTTCAAAGTTAGAACATCCTGTAACAACATTGTTTAGTAGAAAACTAAATAGGGAAACAAGGGCATAGATGCAAGATGTCAGAAAAGCGTCCCCGTGTTGCATCTACACCCATCTCCTCCACCTCTTTCTCGCATGACTTCAGAGCTGAAGAGTTCAACCCACCCACTGTGATGCACCACGAAAAACAAGCGGGAATGTCATCTCCGGGGAAAAAGGGGCAACCTGTGATTGGCAGAGAGGAGAAGAGAGTCAAAATCTGTTCGAGCTCATTAGGTCCAGTAAAAAGCAAACGCATGACCTTGTTCAATAACAGGAGAGGTGCTGTCAAGACACTTGAATCGGCATTAACCCCGGTGACCCTGCCCGTAACTTCCATAGCTCCTAGTTTTCGGCCTAATGAAGGTTTGCTTTTAAGGGGAATCGTCACTTCCCTTGATCTACTATGCTCACAGTCGCCGCAGATTTAACAAATCTGATTTACACCATTCTGACCAGCAGGCATAGCAAACGTGTGGTGTTTCAAGAGCTTCAAAACAGTGAATCATTTTGCAAAGCAATTAGTTCAGTTGACTCATTTCAAAAAGCCTGATTTCTCCCATCACTGCCAGTTCATAAGACATAAGACCTAAAAAAACAAATGCATGTTTGCATGATGTAAAACCTATGTATACATACACATCATAGCACTGTGCATGTGAGCACAGTATTTTTGAATCTGATTCAGAAAATAGTCAGATTCAAGTATTACATTCTTAATTTTTCAAGTCACTTTCAATCCAATCGGATCAGCTGAGGTATTTACATGAAGGCTTTTCAGTTCGATTGAGTCATCAATCCAATCATATGGGTGCATGTAAATGTAGCTATAGAGAAAGTCATGACTTCCAAGCTTCTTCCAAGTCTGTATAAATGGAGCGTATGATCCACGTTTTCCAATTTGCTCAGGGTTGGAGTAAGACATACACATTGCCTCAATGATGAATCGCAAAGGGTAATACGCCCACTCGTGCAACAGAAACAACAACAAAACGATTGTTTCCCATGAACCATGACCTACCTCCACATTAGGACCATAAGTGATTTAATCTAGGCATGATTAGTGGGCCACGCTATTCAAAAATCTGATAAAGTGTTCATTTTGCATGTGAAAACCGCATCCAGTTGGGCTGTAAACATCAGCCAGAAATCTTTTCATCTCTGAGAGGTTCCAGGTTTTTCCTTAATGTGGTGGAGCTTATATCAATAGAGGATACAGTCCCACATTAATCTTCACGCTGTGAGTTTCACAGCTTTGAAATACAAGCCACAACCATGAAGGGAACATTGTTGTGAGCTGTGTTTCAGGTGCATCCTAAGTCGGGCAGCTTAAACGCATTTTCTAGACTTTCGATGAGTGTTTTTTATTTCACTTTTGCCTAATTCGCTTCCTCCACATGTGAACTCGCACAACTGTGCAGGAGCATGTATTGCCTTGAGGTCTCATCAAATGACTCCCTGCTGTTAAATGGAAAATAAAATCATGCTTTGTTAAATGTCATAATTATGACACAAAATGGCATAATGAAAATTAGCACATACTCATAATTATGAGATAAAAAGTCAAAGATTTTAAGATAAAAATAATTATGAGACAAAAGGCTTCAAAACACATACTAAGTCATAATAAGAATAAGTTGAAATTATGATATACTATTCCACAATTCTAAAATAAAAATACAATTATGACATTAAAAGTCATAATGGCATACAAGTCACAAAGTAAGTAGAAATTATGGCATACTAAGTCATAATTCTGAGATGAAAAGTCAAAATTATGAAATAAAAAGACAACTATCACATACTAAGTTGGCTCTGAGATAAAAAGTCAAAATTATAAAAATTATGAGACAAAAAGTCAAAATTATGACATACCAAGTTAAATAAATTGAAATTATGACATACTAAGAATTAATTCTGAAATAAAAAGTTAAAATTATGAGATAAAAGGATATAATTATGATATACTAGGTTAAATAAGATGAAATTATTACATAATTCATAATTCTAAGACCAAATTTACAAACATGAGATAAAAGACAAATGATGACAAAAAAGCATAATTACTGTAGGTCATAAAATAAGTTGAAATTGTTATATTAAGTCATAATTCATAATTAAGTCAAAATTACTACAAAAAGTATTAATTATGGCAGTCACATGACAAAATTTTGACCTTTTTATCTCATAATTTCAATTATTTATTTCATAACTATGATTTACCACAGCATTATTTTTTGTTTATTTCTTAATAAATTAAGCTGTGACTTAAATGAGACATAATTGACAATTCCATTTCAAAAACTTAAATCAAGTTGAAAAAGAAAACATCACCAACAATATTTCCCTCTGGACACCCCTTTCTCCTCAGTTTAGCCTCTCAGTGGAAACTTACATTATGAGGACGAAGTCTCCCAATGAAATGCTGTTGAACTGCTTGACATCCGATTGACGTGAACTGTGTGTTCTGTTGAAATGACTCCCTGCTGTTAGATGTTCGCTACACCCTATCGGACAGGCATGTCCCGACTCGGTGTCAGCTTTGATCTGGGATCAAATTGGAGCGAGTAGCTGTCCACCTAATTGTATCACATTATCTCATCATTGTTCTCTGCATCATTCTGCAAGGGAAGCTTGCTGAAAGCTCTTCATAAGGCCTCTATTAACCTCTGACTCCCGTTCCCTGTGTAGGGACCCAGTTGCTCCTCACACCCAACCCTGGGCCCATTAACACGTCGATGCGGCCCAGGAAAAAACTATTTTGACGGGCTGTAATTGCTGCTAAGTGACGGTAAACAAAGGCGGCCTTTGTGCGGGTTTGGATTTCCATCGAATGGGACACGAGACCCCCGACGGACCCGTCTCTACGCCCACCTCGCGGTGAGACCCATTTGAAAGTGTGAGATAATGAGGGGTGATTTTTGTTGGAGGACAGCACCCAATTACATGCTCCAAATCGAGAGCAGAGAGTGCTGATGAGGCGATGCGTTCCCTTTCCCTCAGGTTCGGGGTGCATAATGAGTTTACGTTAGCTACAAAAGGTCAGGGGCCATTAAAGGTCGTGGCATTTCCTGTAAGGCAGTGCACTGTGCAACAGGTGCTGCCATGAGGTCATTGTGACTTGGGCTGCCAGTGAGGAGAAAACCAAGGGCCCAGCCCATTAGCAAACTTCCAGAAACAAGTTTGTGTTTGTTATGACCGCATGTCGAGCCAAACTGATTTCGTGTTACCTTCCTCCAGGACACTTCTTAGAAACTGGCAGGAACGGAGCAGATCTGTTCAAACAGAGCTAAATATATACGTGTGTATATAATCTGTGTTGGTTTTGTTTTGCGGCCTGGGCTAAATTAAATTCTGAGGTAGAGCTCTGTTCCCTGAGGCTCCGAAGGTATGGGATACAGGATACATTCAGTTAAAAAAATGTCCTTCTAGGCTTATTTTTGATTGAAAACTTTCTCATCTCACAGAATCCATCGCTACATAGTCCTGTTACACGTATAACATGTACTACATGTGCTTTGTGTACTAATTTGTGCCAACTGAATTTTATAATCTGTGCAAACAGGTAAATGGTAAACTGAGAAAAAGTGCACAGGCTTAAGAAGAAGAAAAAAATCACAAATGAGATTTCTTAAATATCTCAACTGTGGCTCCTACAGTAGATGCATTTCATGGAAATTAAATCATTTAAAATATTGCATGCTCTAGTTTCAGAAGAGATCTCAATAATGTTTCAAACTATGCTCAGATTTATCTTACATAATATGAACTAGGGTTAGGGTTAGGGTTAGGTTAGGGTATGAATATGAGTATTTCCCATTAAGAGTTACTAAGACCAAATGATCAGATCCAATGTTATCTGCATTTATTTTAAAACTTATTATGGAAGCCCATTTCTACCACATTAATTTTTTTTAATAAAAGTCAAAATTATGACATACTATGTCATAATAAATTATGAGATAAAGTCCTAATTATGACATAAAAAGTCAAAATTATGGTAATCAATTTTGATGAGATGAAATGTAAAAAAAACAAAAAAACTTTTTATCCCATAATTTTGATGTTTCTAATGTCATATATTTTTAATACTTTTTATGTAATAAGATTGACTTTTGTCATAATTAATTCATAGTCAATATTATGACATACTAAATCATAATTATGAGATGAAAAGTTAAAATTATGACAAAGTCATAATTATGACATAGGTCAAAACTGACATTGTGAAAATTCTAATCTCATAATTTTGACTTTTTTATGTCATAATTTATATTATTTATCTCATAATTATGATGTACCACAGTATAATTATTTTCCTAATACGGCGGAAATGGGCTTCCATAGTATGTTAACAACTTACTCATTTGTTTCTATTTTTATTTCTTAGGAGAAACATCTGAGACAAAATTTAGACTAAAATGAGACATAAATGAGAACTCACCAATTATTTTGCCCTGGACAGCCCTTTCTCCTCAGTTTAGCCACTCATTGGAAACGTACATTATGAGGGCGGAGTCTCCCAATAAAACGCTGTCATGCATGTATTTTTAAGTCTAACGTCAGTCAGAGTCGAAGAGGCATGGGAGACTTTTAATACAAGTCTCTCAGTCTGTCATTATGAAACTGGAAACCACCTATCAGAGGCAGAGTGACTGATGTGGGGAACTCTGGTCCTGTCTGCTTGTTTCCTATTGCCAGTCATTTCCAAAACTACACACAGCTATAGCGATGGGTGGCCAGTGATGATGTCATCACACTTTCTAGACCTATCAGAGATGGAAATGGTGTACATGTAAGAAAAAAAAATCACCTAAATAACAAATATATGTATTTTCTGACTGACATAAAAAAAAATGCTATTTCATATAATGGAGTGTGAAACTTACATGAATTATGAGTACCTCAGCAATATTCCTCCACACAGTCTTTGATTAATCTGTGGTGTGTGGCATATATTTCATTTATCAATTTTTCATTACATTAACAATACAGAAGTGTGACGTACTACTTCTAACGCCCACTAAGTGGCAGCCTGAATCAGTGACTCTAATCAGTATACATTTACATGTATGCATAGACAGACACTGTTATCCAAAGCGACATCAAGGTATACTTTTATCAGTTGCATGCATTCCTTGGGAATTGAACCCATTTCATTGGCACTGCTTGCACCATGATTTACTGTTTGTGCAACAGAAATGCCCGAAAGTTGTGTAAAAAAAAAAAAAAAATTTTTGTACTTTTTAAATAATATAATACAAAGGTTTTAGCACTTCTTTAACAATAAACAAAGTGAAGGCAGTGAGTTTGCAGTTCGTGCATTAATAAATCTGTGCAGGTGTGCAAATCAAAAGGGTAACTTTCATTAAGCAATTTCTCTGTATGTAATGTAGGCTTTATTTAAGCTATGAAAAACTGCCTATACAAAATATATCTTCTAGCTTCTGTTTTAGGAAGGTTTTGTTTCAGGTTGAATCTAACGAAAAATTATGCAAGTGGCGTTTAGTAGTGTGAAAGAATTGTGAGCAGCTGCTAAAGCCGTAGCTGGACGTCGGTGTGCGTGTATTCACAGAAAAGTATGGTTTTGAATTTAAGGATGCTGTATGATTCTGCTCAGTTTTGACCAATTGTGTTTTTTACTGCATTTTGCCTTCATGGGGCAGTATGCCTGTACAAAAGGGGAAAAAAACAAATGAGATGTTAATTACATCAAAGAGACAGCAATGAAATTAAAGAAACTGCAAAATTGCTTAGTTGACTATCACAAAAGAACATCTCAACCTGTGTTCAAAAACTATTTTTAACAGACTAAAAGTACAGTCACCTTTATTTCGTGGGCAAAAAACAGTCCATTTTCTATTAAGTCACTTTTAAAGCAAGCTGTCCTGTGCAAATTTGTGTGATGAACTTGAATCCATTTGCAAAATCTGTGTGGGGAAACATTTGCCCTCATGTGAAATTCCAGGTTCCTATCGAAATAACTAGATTTCTCCTGTGAAAATTCACAGAACAATATTAAATTCAATTATTGGACCTTAAATTAATTTTTCTATACTCTTATTGAATCTTTCTATCTTTCTTTGAAACAATTATCATTTAGAAACTGCTAGAAAATTTCATAAATGATTACAAAAAAAAAAAAAAAAAACGGTAAGTAACACATTAAGTAAAATGTGATATTGATTGTAGAAAGACACATATTTCAAACATACTCCTATAATCTTTTTATTTATAACTTAAATAATGTATTGTCCTTTGTTCAAGAGGAATCTAAAGAGGAAACTTCTAAGACAGTTGAAACTGAGTATAAATACAATATAAGCCACCATGAACAGCTGAGATCTTTTGTAACATTCAGCGTTGTCCTTCAAAAGCAGCCCAGATTTGCTCCGTTCACACAGTCCAGTAACTTCTTCCAGCCCAGTCCCTCATGTGACTTTGTGGATGAACACCTGAACAACACAGTAAGATTGTTGGGCAATTAGTGGCCTCTGACCTTTTCAAAGGGAGGAGAACCAGGCCCTGGTTTGGCCCTGTTAGGAGTGGTATCACCCTACTCAATAGGCCTGTTTCTGGCCTTGCTTGCTTACTGTTCCATGAAATGTGCCTGTGGAACAGTGCAAACTTTACTGAAACAGACTGGACACTGTTAGACAACAGTGCTGCCTTTGTGTGGAATTGTCAAAGCTGGCCCTTTCCTGATGGTCCTCCCTTTCTTCTGTGCCTCAGCTGTGAGCAAACAAAGCAAGCTCCAAGGCCATTCGCTTCTACGCAGCTGGCCATGTTGGAATGCCTGTCAATTACTAGAAGTGTTGGCATTTTTTGTCTCATCATGTGGTTCTATTTCGCTTGGGGCAGGGGGAATGTAAGTCGTGCATTGGATTCCGGTGATACGGATTCCGGCGAGGTCATTATTTTGTGCCTGAATACAGTGCTGTAGAAATGACGTATTTTTGTAGGCCAGAACCCAGAAACGAGTTTGCATTTTAGCACTTTTGGTTCAATCATCCTAAAGTCAATGGGTTTTGCTTAAATGAGTGAAATAAGATCCGTGGTGAACACAAGCTCAAGATATTTTCACGATTTATTCTACAACAACAAATACATCAGTAATTCCCTGGGACTCAAATCCAATCAAATCATGCTCTACTGTTTAAACAACAGGAATGTCTACATACAAAATTTGCACTTAAGTTTTTGCATTTATTAAAAATTAACGGCGATGATTTTATAAGTTGGTGTACTTAAAAAAAAAAAAAAATGGTGCAGTTGCACAACCAAAAGGATAATGTTTAGTATGTAATTTCTGTATATGTAGCATGGTCTTTATTCAAGCTCTCAAATCACAAAAACGTGCTACTGAAAAAATTACCAGTAAAATTATAGTTAAATGCCTAAAATAAAGTCTGAGTTTAACACAGACTTTATTTTAGGCATATTTTCCCATTTTATTCTATGACATCAAATACATCAGAAATACTTTTTTTGCGTTTTGTAAAGCTTTCAGAGGTCTTGAAAAAGGAGGTTAAACTACATCAAGGCAATCAGGTAAACTCATCTGCTCGCTAGTCACTTTTACAGCCTCACTGTGTTTAAAATCACACTCTTGTGCACTATTCTTGCTCAAACTTTCAGGAAAAATATATTTTAAATAAAGACATAATGTTGAAGTCTTGCGGCCTTGGCTTTTTACATCTGATGACTGTATTTAGGCTTCATTGGTGAATTGAGTTTTTTGTTGAGAAAATCAAGGTAAAGTGAACTTCCGGGCTGGCCTACAAAAAAAATGTCAACACTGCAGCACTCTATTGAGTTCAAGGCAAAATATAACACAGAAACAGGGTACCACACACACATGCATTTGCAGATCCGGGTCTGTGATATGTTTACAGCAACTCTACAGAAATGTTATCTGTTATATTCATTGCAGGAAACATTTTCAAGAGCCAAACGACCCAAAGGAGATGCTGAAGCGACCAATGCAAGACTTTATTCCACATTTACTCCCAATTTGCTCCTAGCTTTGAGAGCTGGTCTACTGTAACTTAATTGCTTTTCCTTTCTAACAGCTTTTATGTTTTGTCACCTGTATCAGACCATCACAAAAGCATAACTACATGCTGGTTCTGTCTGCAGTTCTTACCATAACCATACATGGGCCACTGGCAAAAAAAAAAAAAAAAAAAAAAAAAAAAAAAAAACTGAGCAAAATGTAGATGAAATCTATAGACGTCTGGAGTAAAGAACCCGAATGAACTAACAGAAGCACTCCGAACCCAACAGCTTACTCCCAAGGCAAAGATAGATTTTGGGAAGCGTTTATGTTAGGCAGATTGGTTTTTGCGACTGATGGATTTTTTTTTTCCTGTCCAAATGAAAACCAGTAGCACTCGGTTTTGAAGCCTCCATTCACTTTGCATAATGGTTCCCAAGGTTGCTCTTTTTTGTTATTTCTTGGCATTCCGTGCCAGTATAATTCAGTTTCTCAATCCAAGCCAAAGATTTGCAGTGTGGCCCTACATTTCCACACTGAGCAGGTTGGTGGCATAGACTCTTATGCATTCCTCTGACACACAGAGTTTATGGACAGAAGAGATGACTGACAGCTGAGCTTTGCCATACACCTTGCCATGATATCGTGCTGTTGCAACCTTCTTGTTAAAACTTTGCTCTTGCCTTTTGTGAACGAGCTGTGTTTCACTGTCTGAATTTAACAGAAAAATGCCTTTTAAGAAATAGTCCACCCAAAAATATACGTTTTGTCCTTTAAGTTCCTAATTGTACAACCAAAATAAACCTGCTTCTGCCCATAAAATAAGGTGCTTTATAGCAACCCAGCAGTATTTTCCATCATGAAGTAGGTCATGCGACAGGTGAGAGGGACTATTTGTTTGCTGGCGGTTGGTGGCCATCTTTTCCACGTAATAGTAATAGACTTCTATTCCAGACACGCAGCTGGCCGTCACAGAGGCCGCCTGTGTCTCCGTGTTGATGTGGACCTGCTGTATCTTCACCGCGACTCAAAAAGGGACTCAGAGCTTCCTGTGTTGAGAGACTTGTCGGTTTTTCTGGAGAGAGAGAGAGTACTCGAGAGGAGACAGCGCTGTAAATCTGGAAATTCTGAGGAAAGTTTGGGAAACACCTCAGTCGACGCCCTGCGAGTTTGATTCACACACAGCTGTGTCATAAACGTGGCATGAAAAAGCGTCATGCCACTTCTCGTTTCACCTCTCGACATGTGCATGCCATTTCGTAGCAGTAAAAACAGCTCTGCTGAAATCACATCTGCCCATATCGTCTTCGAAATTTTCATAAACCGTGTCTGAGATTATTCCTTTACCATGCAATGTTTATATACACCCTGTTTTGTAAAAGCCAATGTGTGTTGCCCAATTATATCTGAGGAAAATTAAAAAAACACATCTGCAATTCAAACAGGTGCTTCTTGGCAGCAGCATGTTCCATGTCTGGAAAACATCTGCATAGGTGGTCTCTCTCTCTCTCGTTCGTTCTCCAAACTCTTTCTTTTTCTTCCTCTCTCTAGGGTCCGAGTGGGGGAAGGGAAGGCTGATTGTTAATACGGTGAGGACCTCAGAGCCAGAGAAACAGCCATATATTTTTGGGAGAAGAGAGACTGGCTTTTACCAGAGCATATTTTTAATCACACAACACCATCAGGGATAGGCCAGAGTTGCACAAACTGCTCCTCTAATTTGTTTAAGCATGTACAAAATAGGCCGTCCCATGCACGAGCCAAAAAAAAAAAAGTGAGAGGAGGTTTTGCTCAACATGGCATTTTTGTCTGACCAGAAGAGGGAAAAAAATCAACAGCGATAGAGACGGACTGGTCATTTTGAGTGATTTTACAGTAGGTTCCCATCGGATTCATCATATATAAAAAGTCTCACAGCTCAGAACTCGATCCAGAACGATCGAGTCACACGCTCCAAATTCATCAACGTTAAAAAAGAAATACGATAGCCAGATTTGGGAGACCTTGCATGTTTTGAAGCATACAAAAAGGATTGTCTAGATTTCAGAAGATCTTTGGAAGGAACAGCAGAGGTCCTTGTTGAATGAATTCAAGTCATGGAAAAGATATTTACAACAAAAGCCTTCTATGTTCTTTATCCTGGGACGGATTAGAGGACAAATCTGATTTTTGCGCTACCTATGAGCTGTACCCTGAAACTTTATGGATGCAGTATCATACCCGGTAACAGGGTTTCTATCATTACTCTAACTAAAACCAAAAAATATATATATTCAATTTTAGATTTACATTTCTCTAATTCTTAGTTTATTTATTTCAAGTATTTTGTGGTTTTAGTTTAGTTAATGATAGACATCCCTGTTACAGGGTATGATACTGCTATTCCAAAATTGTTTCAGAAGAAATATTGGTTAGCTAGTTGCCAACGAACCTTCTCATTTTCATTGTTTTTAATCTGATGTAAAAAAACTAAAACTAAAATGCAAAAAATTATATATAAACTGAGGAACAAAAAATTTAATTAAAATATAAAAGAAAATAAATAATTACCATTATTATTATTAATAATAATAATAATGGTAATAGTGCAGGAAGAGGAACTAAACGGGCTGAGGCGTGTGATCTAAATGCATGATTTTTAATAGAAAGACTAAAGAACAACAAAGAAGAACACAGGGCACAAGAAACAAAACCACAAGCGAACTATAACCATTACATCATCAACTAACAAAGCACAAGAGAACAGAAGGGCTATAAATACACAGGAGAACAAAGGGCTAACAAGCAACAGGTCTGACTGATTAATTACCATGACAACTAACAAGGGTTACCATGACATCAAACAAGACACTAGGACACACAAAAGTGAACACAGAGATAATAGGACAAAGATAATTCACTTCACAATAAAAGTCCAAAGACAACAAGTAACAAATAATACAGAAAAAGCAATAATAATAAATTAGACAACCCTGAACCTTACAAAACATATAACAAGTGGCACAGTTCGACTTTTATACATATCTTCCTAAATCTTAATGGGTAAAAGTCTTGGCCTTGTCATGCTACTCTAATACAAATCATCATTACGCCATCCTGTTCCGTTAATTCTTATATTCACAACTAATCACCTGTCCCTTACAAAGAGCTCAGATTTGCTATTTCTAAGTACTTTTAAAAAACCCCCAATTTAAGATTAAATTAAGTCATTGGCCTCCACAGCGCATTTCCTAAGCATTCAGGAAGACCCGATGCATCTACCCCTGCCCACACGATAGTTTGAAGTCCAAGAAATTACCTGGTTTTGGAAACTTACACCCAACGTGAGGGAGCTCATCATACACATAATTAACCTCTTTTAAAGCCAGATTATAGGACTGACACGTAAATACAAGGTTGCCTGTGACGTCTGTCCAATCCAGTTTTGAGTAAAGTTAGAAACGCAAAATGTAAATGAATAAGCGATGGAAAAGTCCAAAGTGGAAACTCTAAACATTTGCTCTCATAAGTCGGAAAAAGGTGCAAACAAGCTTTCCCTTAATTCTGACCATCTCTCATTCACTCCGTCATCCCAAACAGAGTGCTCTTTTTTTTCCAGTCGTGGCCAACAGAGGGTTATCCCTTGTTCTGGACATTTCTGGTTTACTGTTGTATTAAAGAGAGAGAGAGAGGAAACTATGTGTGTTTGCATTGGGAAAACTGGGGGGAAGGAAAGAAAAAGACATAAAAGCATGATGTCATGTCATAGGAAGGGCTTAACACTCACTAAACATGATCTTTCACCTACTGATACGGAGTAACTCTCCGAACGCTTGTTGGAGAGTTTTGTCTACACCTTGGAACCAACGATTTGCACTGGAAATCCTACTGGGTTTGGGTCTGGGCCATCATGAACATATGCGTATATGCCCAAAGCGTGTGTTCCTCCCCTGTAAGTCAGGTCTAAATGACATGCTTCAAACCATAAACCCAGGTGCTAATGAACTGGGTCCTGACAAAGTTTACTTTCCTGGTTTGAGTCCCACTGTACACATGCTCCCATTTCAGTGCCTCCTCAACCGTGGAAAAGTGTCTTTAAGGTAATCCCGTCAAGAGTTTTGCGAGACCCTTTTCGAAATTTTTTCAGTATGTCTGTCCTCCTGCTTGCGTGCCAACGATAACACTAATATGCCTCAGCTGATACTAGCGAACGCCGTGGAAATTTGCATGAGGCACAAATGGACATCCTTTCAAGCGTTGCTGGCAAAAAATAAACCACTCAAGCCTTCAGCCTTTCTGCCCTTCTACTCACCTGGTGCTCTTACAGCCTAAATGTCAACTAAGCTTGCAGCGCTGCCTGGGGCTCCTCACCGGGGCACAGGGCCTGGAAACGACACCAAGCAGCCTTTTCGTGGACCTAAATGCACTAGGCCTTATTACAAGTGCCACAAAACAAAAATGGCAGGGCTGTTTGGTTAAAAGCTTGCTGACTTACTTATTAGGGGCATGCTGTTTATTTTTGCTGTTTGTCACATGTAACGGACATTTGACTATGGGGATAAAGTCTTGTCTGTCCAAGATCTGCCATACTTAGAAGATGAGACCTGTCCAGCTGACATGTAAAAGCAACAAACCACAATTTTTGTGTTGTTTTTCATACCTTTAAGGACTGAGTTGATCTGAAAATAGTTGATTCCACAATATTAAACTAAAACTGACTGAAATATTAACCAAAAAACACAATACTCTTATGACAACTCCATTAAAGATGGTGAAAATGTATCATATTGTATGATTTGGATTGTATAAACATAGCTTTTATTAGGAGTTTTTTTTGTCAAAGACAATAATCATAGTTAAGTTTAGGTATTGGCCTTTATAGTTAGGTTTTAACATTTGGTTTACGTGTGACTTAACTTTTTTTCGCCATCTCGTATCACATTTTGTGACATTTATGAGACCAGGTTAAAAACACAGGAGAAATTAACAGAAATCTATGTAGGCTCGAATTCTATTTGACCAAAAGTGCTGATTATTTGACAGCAACATGCCTCCAAAAACAAGCAGAGTATACATTTATGGTCATGGTTTTGCATTTTACTAGTTAATTGAGATTCATAGTTTTTTAATTATTAACTTTGAGTGTTGTTGATGATAGGCGATTTGATTTTTGATTTGATGAAAGATCAAAGGTGATCTAAAAGCTAGCTGTTTGGTGTCAAGGAAGATTTTTTAAAATGCTTTTTGAAATAAGTCTCTTATGCTCACCAGGGCTACATTTATTGATTAAAAATACAATTAAAAGACACACATAATAATGTGAAATACTGTGAAATATTATTAAGAATTTAAAATAAATGTTTTCTTTTTGAATATATTTTAAAAATGCTACTTCATCGCTGTGGTGCAAAGAGTAATTTTTCAGCCAGTCATTACTCCATCTTCAGTGTCACGTGATCCTTCTGGTGGGAAATCATTCTAATGCTGTGGGTGCTGCGTAAGACGACATTTCTTTAATTAGCAGTGTAGAAAACAGTCTTCTTGCTTTATATGTATTACTTGTAAGTGCCTTAAAAACTTCAAAACAGAGATTAACGACTACCAACCTGGAAAACTGATTGTTGAAAAAAGTGATCATTGTATTCAACTGTATACCTTGAAAACAAAACCTTAAAATCAGATCAGAACTGAACAAATTCAAACCAGCTCTGGATATTTTGTGTGCAGTTAGCAGCAAAATGTGGGCCTGCGGACAAGTCTGAATTCATCACAAAAACCTTGATGACAATTTGGGTAGCAAGACATATGCGTCAGTCTGAATATAATATTCACTCCCTGTTAAACACCACAGGACTGTTTTGTTGTGTTTAGACGGACATCCAGTGCAATCACTTTAAATGCTACAAGAGAAATTAGGCGTCACATTAAATTTAGTATAAAAAAAATGGAGATTTGCTAGAGATTAAATTTAACCGTGTTATTAGAATTCTAGTGTTTTAATAGATTAGGTTTAAGTGTTAGATTATAGCAAAAGTGAAATACACTATTGTTCAAAAATTTGGGAGTTGGTAAGACTTTTAATGTTTTTGGAAGAAGTCTCTTATGCTCACCAATACTGCATTGATTTGAAATATAAATTTTTCTAACATTGTCTTTACAGTCACTTTTGATCAATTTAATGTGTCCTTTCCGACTAAAAGTATTAATATCTTTAATTGTTTTAACTCACCCCAAACTTATAAACAGTAGTGTAAATGTAAAAATTGGAAAAACCAGGCCAGTATCGATCCAATTTTGGGGACACAGTAAATAAAAAAACACACACATTGATAACCAATATGGTAAACTATTAAAAATAAAGGTGCTTAAAAGGTTCTTCACAACGATGCCATATAAGAACCATTTTTGGTTCTGTGGCATCCTAAAGCACCTTTATTTTTAAGAGTGTACCACAAACCACAAACATCAGATTTTCTTATCATATTCCCCCAAATCTGTTTCCGCTGACCAAATGGCATCTCAGGTGCAAAACCTGGGTGGACTGTGCCAGCGCCAAGCGTGCAACCTTTCCAAACCCTGAGCCTGACTCATAAAGCCGGCCTAAGCTGCGTGCGAGAGAAAGGTCAGGATCTAGATGCATTCATAAAAAACGGAAAGAATGAAAGAAAGAATGAAGGGAAAAAAGGCAGCAGCCTGGAGCTTTCATGAATGGACCATTGTGATGCATGGCAGTCTCGTCAGTGAATGTTTTCAGTTCCAATTGATCCTGTATTAAGGCTGCTAATTGGTGAAGCGTGTTGCACGGGTCAGCGTAAGGTTTCTCTTTCTACGAACGCACACTGCTCCCTATGTGGATGGCAAAGAAAGTGAACAGGCCCTGCAAACAGCCACGGGTGACCATTTGGATGGTCAGAGTGATTTACCATCTTGCATCGGTCAGAAATAGCTGTAAATCTGGTTGGAGGACAGTGGCTTTCACAATGGAATCATCTGTGGTTTGCGCACCACGTTTCAGGAATGATGCTTATGCGAAATGACAAGTACCTGACTGTATTCTGCACACATTCCTCCGTCCAGATGATGTCCTTTTCCTCAAACCTCAACCGCCATCAAGGTGCATGTGCACCGGTTTGTTTGCCTTGAAAAACAAACAATTAGATTGTGATCTGGTCCACCAAATATGCGCCTTGCCCACAGTGTTTGCATCCTTCAGTTCTAGCATCACTCACCCTTTCACCTCTATCTCTCCTCTGCTTCCTTAAGAGGGACTGGAGTTGGATTACCGCTCTAATGAAAAACAGGTGCTTTCATAAGCGTCAGTTGCACGCACATGGGGAGTAAATGCAGAGATGCTACAGTCACGAGAGTGTGCATGAAACATCTGTGAATGAGAATCTGACTCACCCACAGATTTACACCGCCAGCTTGTGGTTACTTCACGAACTGCACACCTCAAGCACTACAGAATGGGCTTCTAGTTCAGGTGACAATCAATCGATAATGTAGTTTTCAACCAAAACATTAATTCCTAAATGAAATCTTAAATGAAAAATTGTTTTAAAACCAATTCTAACTAAATCACAATCACAGAATACCGAATTTCCTAAAAAAAAAAAACAAAAAAAAAAAAATTAACAAAACATAGCTACATATTTATTACTTTAGCATAATTATTCACTGATATGTAAATTTCTGGTTAGAAATACAATCAAAACAATCAACAAAGGCATCAAATTCATAGCTATTTTAATCTTATTACAGAGCACCATAGAACATCCACAAAACTGTTTTCAGATAGCTTTATACACAATATTGATATCAAACACTTGCTCTATTGATTTGTTTTATTTTATGGTTCATGGTAGAAGAACATTTCACTTTCCGATATATAATCCCAAATATATAGGCTAATATTATTTAAGACTATATTTAGGGAACAGAAAATGTTCTTCAACCATAAAATAAAAGTGAATTTATTAAATAATGAAATTTAGGCTACCGCAAATCAACATTACACCCTGTATGTAAATTTATTGACAGAAACTAGAAAATGAACTTTAAAATACCAGTATGCTAGCATGAATAACCGTGGACGTTAAATCATTACAATTAATAGGCCTAACGTAGGCCTACAATGTTTTTATTAAACTGAGATCACACTAAATACAGTTTTCGTCATATTACAAACATTTCATAAAATTTTCAAAATTTTCTAATGCCACATAGCCTAAATAACCCAAATCCAACGTATGTGGTGACGAACAAAACATTTCTTAATGAATGAATGAATGAATGAATGAAATATTGCTACTATGTATAAGAGCGGATGATTTGCTGCACATGCATGCCTGTCGGCCATCACGAAAACGCATCACGCCTTGCATCATGTCCACAAGAGAGTCTGGCTTTTTAGTGCTCCTAAGAGGCTATTCCTGGATGCGTTGCATGCTGAAACACATGTATTAAGGATTATCATTTTATATAAAATATCCATAACCTGATTTGATAAAGTCTAATAAAATCTAGTCTAATAAAAAGTTTACGAAAAAAAAAAATTGTTGGAGAAGAGTTTGGCAGAAAGTTACATTTGTAAACATTTTCAATACAGTACACTATTGTTGATCAAAATCCTGCATTGTCAACAGTAGACGGCGCTGGTTTACTTTTTTTTTTTAAAAAATCCATCAAACTTTGAGAACCGGTATCAAAAAATATATATATATGTTTTATAGTTATAAAAGTTATTTATAGTTGTGTTACAGTTGGGAAAAAAAAAATCCTACACTCAACCCTGGTCTTATTTATTTTTGAGAATGCTTTAGCAAAGTTTCTTAAATTTGAACAAAACAGAACATTAATTCAAGTTTGACACGTTTATGTTTACAGCAGTTTATGTATCAGAGAGGTTACTCATGTTATTGCATATTAAATATAGCCGTAAAGTCCTGAGATAACTTTTCATTTAATTAAAACATAGGCTACACAGAAATTCGTGTTACAAAACTGAAAATCAAAATTACATTTAATAACCTCAAATAAATGGGCTTCACAGTTTGTATACACATGTTCATTTTGTTTTTAACACCAACAGTTTATATATATAAAAGGAACTATAAAATGTTCTTTAGTATTTGTGTTGCACCATATTTTTGCCTTGGCCAAAGATCCCAAAAAGAAAGATTATATGGGGTAACCTATGTTACCTAAAACAAATTCAAAGTGTCAACTTTAAAAACAAAGTTATACAATTGGATCTATAGCATAAGCATACATGTCATAAGGAAGAGCCCAGAGACTAACAACAGAAAACGTACTCGGTTAGTAACGTAACCTTGGTTCCCTGAGATACGGAACGAGTACTGCGTCTGTTTAAGATGCTTGGGGGAAAACTCCTTTTTTCCGATGACTGAAGCCTTTTGATAACGCAGTGTAACTGCACGGCCATTGGTTCATGCAGTGAATAAAAAACGAACCAATAGGTCGGCAGTGGAAGCAGCACATTGCCGAGGTTCCGTTAGTAACCAAGTACGTTCCTATAGATACTTCACTCATACTGCGGGACCAAGTATTTTGCAGGGAAGCCCCTCAAAAGGCAGTAGAGGTCCGCCCAGCCTTGTATAATTGTCCCAAAATAGTTCAGTACAGCCTCGTAAATTTCTGCAATGGACACATAACTAGACCAGGCCCAGGAAGAGGCAATGCCTCTAATTGAGTGAGCTCTTACTCCCGTGGGGCATTGAAGCCACAAAAAAGAGTATGCTAGCATAATAGTGTCAATTATCCATTTGGAAAATCTCTGCTTCATAACCGAACAACCCTTGGTGCAGCCACTGAAGCATAAAAATATCTGATACGACTGCCTGAAATGTAGAGGCGTCTTGTAGACGGTGCTCTAGCCTGAGAGATTGTGTTTAGCATGTTCTCAGGGAGGTTTGCAAGCTCCCATCAAGAGCCAACATGTCCCTGTCCTTCGAAAAGTAAGTTGGGCAATCAGAGTTGTCTTTCTGAGGAGAAGAGGTCAACCTCTGCCCTGCCAAAGGTCTCACAGATTTTCTGAACCGTTTGAGGGTGGAGCATCCAGTCCTCAGAGGGGACGTTGCTTCGAGACAGCGTGTCTGCTCCTTGCTTCAACCTGTTTGGTATATGCGCTGCTCTCAGCAAGTGCAAGTTGAGCTGAGCCCATTCCAAGAGGTGCTCCACTATTGTGAAGAGGCGCTTCGAGGAGAGACCACCCTGGCAATTTATATAGGACACTACCGTCATGCTGTCCGAACAGACCAAGACATGGTGTTCCCTTAGGTCTGGCAGAAAGGTTTGAAGGCCCATTTTTTCCAAGGGGCCAGGGCTGTTACACAGCTCATCCTCCGACTGGGCCAGAATGAGCCAGTCATCGAGGTAATACAGAATGTGGATTCCCGTCTGTCTCAGCTGGGAAAGAGCCGCATCCATGCACTTTGTAAAAGTTCAAGGAGCTAAGGACAGTCCAAAGGGAAGGACTGTGTATTGATAAGCCACTCCCTCGAAGGCGAATCTCAAGAATTGTCTGTGATGGGGGCCTATCTGGATGTAAACGTAAGCGTCTTTCAGGTCCAGCGAAAAGAACCAGTCCCCTGGACATACTTGAGAGAGAATCTGTTTCAATGTAATCATCCTCAACATCCATCTCATGAGGTAGTGATTCAGATACCTGAGATCAAGGATGGGCCTTAGGCCACCATCCTTCTTTGGGATGAGGAAGTAATGGCTGTAGAAGCCTGACTTGCTCTCAACTGGGAGACCCATTTCTATGGCTCCTTTTGCCAGCAAATTCATCACCTCGGCGCGTAGGACGTGTGCAACCTCGCTCCTAACCGAGGTGGAGACCACGCCGCTGAAAAGCAGGGGTCTTCGAGTGAATTGGAGTGTGTAACCTCGTTTTAATATCCCCATGACCCAGCTTGACACTCTGGGGATGGCCTGCCAGGCCCCGGCCCACGTGGCAAGGGGCTGGATTGGTTTGAGCGGTGGGCCGCCTAGGGGGGACCTGACGCTCACAATGAGTGGAAGAGGAAATTTGCTCTCTTTTTGAAAATGTTTGTGTTTTATCTTTCCCACAAGAACAGCGGTTTGTTATGTGGACATGATTAGAATGGGCCCCATGTTCACAACAGTATTTTTGTTCACAAACACACTGCCATTGGCACCCGGAACTGAACGGGGTGCTTGGAAGTATAATGAAGGCATTTTAAGAGGGGGTGGTCTGGCTGCAGCAAGACTTGGCCCCCTCCTCTTCCTGTCCCGCAGATCAGGATGAAGCCTGAGGTGCAGGGTCCAACACTATCTTGGGTCAGGGGCCCTGGCATATAGGAAACTGGTAGAGTCTGGACGAGTGGGAGCGCTGGCGAGGCTCGGGCTTAAGAGCTGTGGGAGCAACTGGTGGTGCAGGCTATGTACGTTTTGGCAGGAAGTTTCGCATTGCCTGGGACGACTTCTGTGCAGTGGTAAAATGTTCAGCAAAACTGTCAACTGCAGGTCCAAACAGGCCATTAGGGGAAACCGGGGAGTCGAGGAAGGGGACCTTATCCACATGCTTGATCTCCGAGAGGTTTAGCCACAGATGGCGTTCAAGCACCACTAGGCTGGCCATGGATCTGCCAATTACCTGCGCTGTCATCTTGGTGGCGCGTAGATCCAGGTTGGTTGCACTGCGCAGCTCCTTAAAAGTGCAGAGGCCGCTTGTCCAACAGACGAGTAGGCTCGTCCAGCGAGAGTTGAAGTCACCCTACACGACTTGGATGGGTGGGCAGCCTTTGCCTTCCAGCTGATGGCCATGGGTGGGCAGAGATGCACGGCCACTGACTCATCCAGGGGAGGCAGTCTATTGTATCCTTTTTCTTCAGCGCTGTCAACTGATGTGAGGGCGGATAAAGATGAGGCACGAAGGCAGGCTGATATGGGGGCATGCCAAGACTTGATCTCATTGTGGACCTCCGGAAAAAATGATGAAGCTCTTTGTTCGGGGGGACTGGCTGTGCCCCGGCAAGAACCACTCATCCAAGCGGCTGCAGGTGGGCTCTTCTGGCGGAGACCACTCCAAACCCAGCTCCTACACAGCTTTAGACAGGACATGGAAAAGCTCGGTGTTCATGCCCGTGCTGGCTGTGCTGGGCTGTGCAGATGGCAAGTGGGCGGGGTCGATGTACTATCATTCATGGCGTCACACTCGCTTCCTCGCACACTCGCAGAAGAGCCCTGCACAAGTGACAGTAATGGCGTGGCATTAGAAACAACACCGAAAATTTGCTCTTTTGCATTTGAAGTGAAGCGGTGAGAATGGCCGAGCAGGAAGGGGTTTCTCGATCTACTTGATCACGGCGAGACTTGATCATGGCGAAGGCTTTGTAGTCTCGCAGAGCGATGATCAGTAGTCGTTGCTGAAGGAGAATAATCTGAGGATCCTACGGCGATGTGCCACTTATATAGCCAGATGACCCCACCCATTCTGGTGGGCTTTGGCGGGCTTTACCCCCATAGGATTGTGCAGTTCCACTGCCAATCCATTGGTTCGTTTTTTATTCAATGCACGAACCAATGGCCGTTCAGTTACACTGCGTTATTGAAAGGCTTCAGTCATCATAGAAAAAGGAGTTTTCCCCCAAGCGTCTTAAACAAACGCAGTATGAGTGAAGTATAGATAGAGAACATGACTTTCATGATGCATGTGCAAGGTGGTCAAGGTTAAATCTATACATTGGGGTTCAAGCGCGTTGCGCTGAGATGCTATTGTAATTGAAACCCCATAAAAACGGACCATTTGTTCAATCAACTTAAAAATTGGTATTAAAAATCTTTATCCAAAGTCCCAAAACAAAAAGCCACAAGGGGTTATAATGATATTTTCATATTTAAAAAAAAACATGGCCGCCATTAGCCAATGAGGTTTAAGCACCTATTAGACCAGGTTAAAGGAGGCCGATCGGAACAAATCTCGGTGGGCATGTTTGACTCTGGGGGCGATGTTGCATTTTTCAGGTGCATAAATGATTGCATATTGTGTGATTTTTCAAACATTTGATATACCTCATTCAAAGCAAATTCAAGAGCCACTGCTATCAATCAAATTGTTCATTAAATATTCTCAGTTAGATTTAGATTTTTAGACTTTATGTTAAGAAACAACTTTTGCAAACTAGTCCTAGGTTTTTCACTCAACCTCAATAAAACCAGTGCAGTACAATTCTCTGGACTCTCTAGATCAATAATTATCAAAAAAAGGCTTTAACAGGGTCATTTAGGAAAGGGGCATGGTCAAGTGCATGCAAAAGCCTATATCTCCAAAATTAAAACTCAGTTCTTCAATAAAATGTGACCACAAGCAACAGATGATTCTAAACAAGATTCTAAACAAGCATATCCACAACAAAAAATTGTGTGCATTATAATGATAAACAACATTTTTAGTTTGGCCTTAACCACAACATTATCCATTTCATAAATGCATTCAAAACAATTAAAATGTTCTAGTGTCAGCCATACATTTCAGGATGGCCTAGACCCTAAAAGCATAAAAGCCATAAAGGCCTTAAAGTGTTTGAACCCACATGATTTTGCTGAGTTAGATGTGTTCCTAGGTCAACATATTTTGTTGACCCTGGAACAAACTTTTTAATCCAAAAATTTAGTCTTGACCATATCCCTTCACCTAAACCTAACCTTAACCATTAGTATTCACTAAAACCTGAGGAAATGAACAGTGTCCATTAGAGCTTTTAGTTCATATTTGGAAAAATACTGATATTTTTATACAAGTTTACTTGATATTTCTTTACAAAAGAATCATCATTTCTATTCATTTTCCAATGATTTACGTGATCTTATGAGCATTAACTCAAATTACACGATCATCTCTGTATGAATGTAATGTATATTATACATCTTATGTATGAAAGAATGGCAGGGACACGCGGTTTTGTTTTTCTACACACATCGCCTACTGAAGCGTGCATAACGCTCGCGGTGATTTCAGCATCTGTCGTCTCCCTAAAATGAGGACATAAATACATGAACAACATCTTTTACTGTTTCATTTGAGTAAAACTAGAATCATAGTCACAAAGAAGTCTAAAGGTATTCACGGCAACTCGTCAAAATAAAAGTTTTGTTTAACTTGAAGACACTGCGGCAGTACTGCTACTACTAGGCTACTACTAAAATTATATAAAAAAAAAAAAACATTTTTAAGTAATGATCAAACAGCATTTCTTCCATGTTTTAATTTTAATAGTACATCTCCTTTGTTTGCCAAAATAAATAAATGAATAAATAAAGTTTGATTTTCAATAATTTAAAGATAAAGCTTACTATTAATTTTATAAAAAGTCTTAACTTGATGCTAATGATAGCTCTAATGCACCTGTTACCCTGCTGCGATTGCATTACATGATGTAGTCTACCAGAAGAATTCACATAAGGTTGTAAGAAAATGTTTTGTATTCTAGAAAAAAACTTTACATGGATAAATGTATATTGGATCAAAGCAATGTGGACTAGGAGACTATAAAGGAGTGGATAAACATTTTCAATTTCATGAAGTGTTTAACAACCTAATGTTATGTTTTTGTTCACCTATACTACAAAAGGGCTTTTAGCTGGTATGTTGTATTTAATTTAATGTTCAACAGGTTTGTTTTTGTAAAATGTAAATTTATAATTGTCACTTTTTTTCAATCATATAAATATTATAACACCTAAAATACATTGCGTGTAAAAAGTGTTTGTTTCAGCCAGTTGAAGGGTGGGTACATTGTGTGCACATGATCAGTGCACGCCTCATTTTGAGCCAGAAAAAACACTGTGATTGTTAGCCTAAACATCACAAAAACTATAAACTGGTTCTTTAGGTCTGACTGGTTAATCACAGTGTTGTTCCAGGGTCAACAAAGATGTTGATCCAGGAACATGTCGTACTTGGTAAAATCAGGTTCTGCCTTGAACCCCGGTAATTGCTGCTTGCAGTTATAATTAAAATAATAATAATAACAAAAATAATTAACTAAATGTAAACATTATAAGGTACACTATACAGTTACAGTAAAATGTTTTTAATTAATGTTCTAAATTACACAAATTTATTTTAGAAAATAATATTAAAATATGAAAATAAATGTTATTTAATAAGACTAAATCAGCCTAATTATGCTAGACCAACTAATTAATTTTTAAGGGTCAGGGTTGTGTAGAAATAGGTCTTAATATTTTCACTTATTCTGTACAATAGCTCTGTCATGATTCACATGGGGAGCACGGGAACGAAGGAGCGAGAAGATGAGGAGTGAAGTAAATTCCAAAGTATTTAATGACTTCAAAGCGGGAAACACAGGAAATCACAGAAAAAACAGAATGACATTTAACAGTAGACAGGAAACGAGGGGCAGAACACACTTTAAATACACAGTAACTAATTAAACCCAGCTGGAACCAATAGAACTAAATACAGACAGGAACAGGAAAAAAACAAATAAGGGCATAATAATCAAACTGGAGCATGTGGGGGAGGAAAACAATTGGAGACATGGAACAGAATCTGACAAGCACTCTTCCTCATTCTCTCACCTCAATATAATCATAGGTTTAACATTACTTATTTCCACTCCCAAAGAAACTCCCATGAAGAATGATTGGCTCAGATCTTCTATAAATTACTGAAACAGCCCAGGTGATCTTTGTAGTTGCCACCAACACTGAAGGTCTATTACAACTTTTGGAGAATAATAATTTTGTTCTGTTTTAGTGAATTAAGCAAGAACTTTATTTACATTGTTATATTCTTTTAGGATGGAATATGTATATATAACAGAGAATAATTTGGAATAAGTGGTGTTTAATATTAAATGCAGTTCTTCTATGGAAAATACAACATTAACCAGACAACAAACAAATAATTATTATACATCATAGTTAAGTCTATATATGTATTGGCAACACAGTATGGCCTAATAACATAAAGTATGTTTTGTTTTCTCAGACCTGATATATACTATGGACAATATTATTAGAAAAATTTGGGAATATGTATTATTATTGATTAATAGAAAAAAAAAACTCATTATGGGGATGAATAAAAAATAAAAAAATTTAAGTCATATTTTTGTTCTGATAAAACCACAGGACAGGGCAGATGGGGCAGGATTGAGAAACATTTCAAAACATCTACAAACATTTGTCAGTGAGAAATAATTGGCATACCCAGACAGCAAGCAGTTTCGGCCCAGATCCGGGCCATATCTGGCCCACATGAAATCCATTTATTTAAATAGACCACATGTGATAGGTGTCAACACTGGATTGGTACACGTCAGGAACAGCTGACTGTCGGCTGATGCAAGCGTGACTAACGTGGCCTGACTGAACTAACGCGATGCTGAATTATTATTACTCATTGTTTGGGACAATTGTTTTGTTTTGTAATACCACTTCAACTGTTCACTAATTGTTCTGATAGTGTTCATTTGCTGTGAAAACACATTAAACTGAAATATTGTATCACTATAAGACCAAGATTAAACCTTGTTAAAACGCTTGAAATCTAGATGAATAACTATTTTTGAGAGTGTCAGAATGCAAAGATGTATGAAGTTGTTTTTTCTTGTCAAAAAATGGAGATCATATTAGTAATAGAATTAGTGCATATATATATATATATATATATATATATATATATATATATATATATATATATATATATATGAGTAGATTAGTTTGCCGATAAAACTAAAAAAAATTACTACCCAGTGGTGATTCTTTTGCCAAGGTGTGCGTAGAGGATTGTTCTTTTTTCTTTATACTGACAGAAAAATTATAAAGAAATGCAAAGATCTGTTTTAAGATATATCTTTTTCTCTCTTTCTCCCTTTCAATTTCATGTTTAAAACAACTTGAATGACCTTCAGGCTGCATACGTCACTTTTGGGTCAAGTTACACTTAAATGATCTCTC
This sequence comes from Cyprinus carpio, assembly GCF_018340385.1. NCBI lineage: Eukaryota > Metazoa > Chordata > Actinopteri > Cypriniformes > Cyprinidae > Cyprinus > Cyprinus carpio. The sequence continues at coordinate 24,295,020 of NC_056591.1, read as the reverse complement.
TTCGTTAAATTGCACCACGTACCTGCTGTAGTAAAATTGGAGCAAATTAAATCAAAGCAACAATTTGACTTGCAAGCAATGCCAGCTGCCAGGAGAGCTAATGTGTCTTCTTGACCAACACAACAGTAAAATCAACACAACATTGGGAGTGATTTACAAAAAAATGTAGCACACAATTGGGATTGCACAATGCTTCTTTCCTTGGGAGTGATTTACAAGAAATGTAGCACTTTCTTGTAAATCACTCCCAAGGAAAGAAACATTGTGCAATCCCTACCTGTATGCTACATTTCTTGTAAATCACTCCCAAGGAAAGAAGCTTATAATCATTTCATATCTTCCATGTCAAATCATATAAAATGCTTCAGGACTGTAGCTGTTAATACAGCAAATCCTTACCATACGTGAATAGTTTAGACAGATGTTCCAAAGGTTTATATTATTTTTATGAATTTAAGCATAAATATTTGTGTCATCTGCTAAATTCACGTGAATCTGGTTTGTCAGCATTCAGCTGCTTAAATAGCTTCAACTTGTGAAAACACATTAGAAAAAAGACCTGTTATTTAATTAGTAACATTTAAATTAACAATACTTAAGGAAATAGTTGCACTTCCCCAAACAGGTTATATTAAATTAAAAGTTTAAGAATTAGGTGTTTTCGATTCTATTGATTATCCATCAGAACAACATTCAGAAAAAAATATTAATAAAGATCTGTTTTAAGTTATAACAATTTCTCTCTCTCCTATTTCTGTTTCTCTCTTCTTCTCTCTCTTTCATGCTGGGAAAAAGAATGACCTTTACACTGCATTTGTCACTTTTGGGTCAAATTACATTCAGATGACCTCTCTTCCCAAATTACAAACCATACCTGCAGTAAAGCAACAAAAGCAATAATTTTACTTTAAGCAGCGCCAGGAGAGAAAGTGTGTCTTGACCAACGGAATAGTAAGTATTTAGATAAAACTAATTAAATGTTATCTATTCTATAATTACCTGAAAGATGCAAGAAAGTTTATTATTTTTTTTTTTAATAAAATAATTTAAATTGTGTAGTAATTGCATGGTTTTTGTTCAGTCTGTGTTAGAGTGTCAGTGTTGGCACACAGTCATGAGAATCATCGCAATGATTAATGTAAAATACATTTTTTTATGAGGAAAAATATTTTGTATTTAAATAAAGACAAATTTAATTAGCATATTCTACTTATATTTGTATGTGAAGTCTAATCAGAATACTTTATAAGACCAAAAAAAAAAAAATTTTTTTTTGTGAACTGTTGGCCTTCTGGAAAGTATGTTAATTTACTGTACATGTACTCAGTACATGGTAGGGACTCTTTTGCTTTAATTACTCCCTCAATTCGGCGTGGCATGGAGGTGAACAGTTTGTGGCACTGCTGAGGTGGTAGGAAAGCCCAGGTTTCTTTGACAGTGGCCTTCAGCTCATCTGCATTTTTTTGGTCTCTTGTTTCTCATTTTCCTCTTGACAAGATCTGGTGATTTTGCTGGACAGTCAAGCACACCAACACCATGGTCATTTAACCAACATTTTGTGATTTTGGCAGTGTGGGCAGGTGCCAAATCCCGCTGGAAAATGAAATCAGCATCTTCAAAAAGCTGGTCAGCAGACGGAAGCATGAAGTGCTCCAAAATTTCTTGGTAAACGGGTGCAGTGACTTTGGTTTTCAAAAAACCACGATGGACCAACACCAGCAGATGACATTGCACCCCAAATCATCACAGACTGTGGAAACTTAACTCTGGGGTTCAAGCGACTTGGGCTATGAGCTTCTCCACCCTTCCTCCAGACTCTAGGACCTTGGTTTCCAAATGAAATACAAAACTTGCTCTCATTTGAAAAGAGGACTTTGGACCACTGGGCAACATTTCAGTTCTTCTCCTTAGCCCAGGTAAGACGCCTTGGGGAGTGGCTTAACAAGAGGAATACGACAACTGTAGCCAAATTTCTTGACACGTCTGTGTGTGGTGGCTCTTGATGCCTTGACCCCAGACTCAGTCCATTCCTTGTGAAGTTCACTCAAATTCTTGAATCGATTTTGCTTGACAATCCTCATAAGACTGCGGTTCTCTCGGTTGGTTGTGCATCTTTTTCTTCCACACCTTTTCCTTCCACTGAGCTTTCTGTTAACATGCTTGGATACAGCACTCTGTGAACAGCCAGCTTCTTTGGTAATGAATGTTTGTGGCTTACCCTCCTTGTGAAGGGTGTCAATGATTGTCTTCTGGACAACTGTCAGATCAGCAGTCTTCCCCATGATTGTGTCGCCTAGTGAACCAAACTGAAAGGCTCAGAAAACCTTTGCAGGTGTTTTGAGTTGATAAGCTGATTGGCATGTCACCATATTCTAATTTATTGAAATTTATTGAGTGAATTGGTGGGTTTTTGTTAAATGTGAGCCTAAATCATCACAATTAAAAGAACCAAAGACTTAAACTATTTCAGTCTGTGTGCATTGAATTTATTTAATACACGAGTTTCACAATTTGAGTAGAATTACTGAAATAACTTTTCCACGACATTCTACTTTGAGAAGCACCTGTAAATGTTGAGATTTATATCTTTATTTTACCCATGTAATCATAATTATTTGTTTAATTTGAATTTGTTTTCTTGATTCATGATGTCAGTTTGTTCTATCATCGTTAAGTTTCTTTTGAAGCTTCTAGTTGTGAAAACACATTATAACCCACTACTGTTTAGAAAACAAACTCATTAGTAGTAACCTTGATAATTGGAATAGGAATGATTACATTTACCCAAACAGGTTTGTATATATTAATAAATACTAAATAAATACTCAATCTGACTTGTGTTGCAGCGCAGTCTGGAATAAAACCACACCATGCTGGTTTCATCTGGCCAGAGGAGACCCGTCCTCCCGACTAAGCCTGGTTTCTCCCAAGGTTTTTTTCTACATTTCTGTCACCGATGGATGCTTAGTTGGGGACACAATTTCTGGCAATATTATTGACTTGACTGCACAGACACTACTGGAAGAGATGAGCTGGATGATGACATCACTGAATCAACAATGAACCAACTTTAACTGAAATACTGACTCTTTTCTATTGTCCTTTTGCATCATCAGCACGTGTTTTTTTCTTCTTCTTTTTTTTCTCATAAACAATACAAAGAAACTCTGAAAAAACCTGCACCTTATAAACATCAATATAAAAAAATATAACATTACTTGGCTTAAGGTGTCTTCAGTTGCTGCTTTTTTATTGTCATTAACCTAAACCATAACCTTAACCCACTCCCCTTTCCAAAATCCTAACCCAACCAAAATCCAATTACCCATGTGCCTTTTCCCTTAAGCCTAAATTTTTCTCTGTCACTTTCTAACCTTTTCTGGCCTGGGAGAAGATCTCAAACATACTTTTGTAATCAGTTGACAAAGAAAGATTGCTATATCTAAAGTCCACTAGATATATTCACTGTGTTTTGTTGTTGTTATTGTTGTTTTACCATTTAAATTCTTGTTCCCTTTCAAGGAACTTCGAACTGCGTCCTCTAGGGGTCGCTATGGGGAATGCCTCGTCATGACCCGTGTCTGAAGCATATATTGAAAAAACACCAACAAGTTGGCCGGAGACAGCCCCTGACATCACTACCGGTGCAACAATAAATAAATAGGTGCCGGGAGAACACATCATTCTCTTCTTCGTCTTCACTGACTGTTCTGTTTGAAGCGTGCATCTGAACATGGTAAGAGCGATCTTTCTCTGTCTATCATGGCGACTACTAGCAAAGCGTTTAGACAGTGTGTGGATCCGTGTCATCATTAATTGACCCCCGATGACACACACAATCTTTGCGTCATTTGTTTGGGTGAAGAGCACGCACACGATGTCCTTGAGGGGGCAATCTGCGTGAATTGTGAGTGTTCTTCAATGAAAAAGCTCCGCTCTCATTTGTCTATCTTTTAGAGGAAAGAGGGGTAGCCATCTGCTTTCTGCGGTTCAGGACCCGCCACTGCTGAGGCATGGTGGAGAATGAGCTTGTGGGAATCACAGATGGATCTGGCTGAGGAGTTTAAAGAGGGATTTCCCTTTCATGCTTGTCGGCGGTGGACGAGAGAGAGCCTCTGGAGGATGATGTTATATCTTTAACACATTCCGATACAGAGGTTAGTGCTCTGCTGGGTTCGGCCCAGGAAGGGCAGAAGATGTCAGAGGATGGCGAAGAAGCTGAGACTGAGCCTTCTCAATCCTTCTGCCCTGTGTATGTAGAGATGTTGGAGGTTATGGATCGCACCACAGCAAAGTTGGACTTGCCATGGAAGCGTGCTAGCAAGGTGACGCTGCGAGGTCGTCTCGACAAGTGTTATCTTTCCGACCATAGCCCTCCAGCTCAGGTGAGCCTTCCATTTCTGCCTGATCTCCATACAGAGATCGAAAAGGAATGTAAGAGGCCATTTTCTTCTCGCATCCATTGGTTTCAGCATACGAGTTATGCCAACATCGAGGCAATGTGCAAAAGCGGCTATGAGAGGATGCCCCCTGTAGAAAAGACGCTGACTAGCTATCTCTCTGTGGGGGAGATGTCCTCTCTTAAATCTCCCTCCTTGCCATCTAATCGCCCTTCAGGATACATCTTACTTAAATGGCAAGGCATACGCAGCAGCAGGTCAAGCTGTGGATTCATTGCACACGATGGCTTTGCTTCAAGCATATCAGGCTGATCTGCTTAAAGACCTGGAAAAAGGCAAGGGTCTTTCCCCTGATCAGGTAGCTGAGCTGCGCTGCACCACAGATCTCTCTCTCCTTGCTACCAAGCAGGCCGCCTCCGCCATGAAGGTCTATGGTGGTAACGGAGAGACATCTGTGGGTGAACCTGGCAGATGTCGGGAAGAAAGAAAGGGGCTTTCTTCTCAATGCTTCGGTTTCGCCTTCCGAACTTTTCGGTACCTCCATTCAGAGGGGTACTCAAGAAGTTCAGGCAGGCGAAGGCACGCTCAGCTGCCTTCAAATCCTTCTTCTCACGAAGGTCCAGGTCTGAGCCCGAACAACATAGGGGTCCTGGTCACAGAAGGCTAGTGTCGCTCCTCACGCTCCTCACCCAACTGCGGGTAGGGGTAAGAGGAATCGTGGGTCAAGGGAAGGTAGGCAAGACCTAAGGGATGTGATCCAGATGAGGCATCAGTGCTTTCGTCTGAATCAGAGCGATACTTGAGTATCTACTCATTCCATTTTTGGGTTTTTACATCTGCCCTTATCTTCCCCTTCCTAATTCCCGGCGCTGATCAAATGCTTCAGGACCCGAAGACAGGGAAAGCGAGCCGGATGGCTTGTCAGACTCATGAAGCACGGATTTTGAACGCCGTTGCCTAGCATCCATCTGGCAAATCTCTGCTCTCTACCCAACAAAACGGACTAACTCTTTTTGCTCTCTCGGACAAATAAGGATTTCTCACACTCAGCTGCTCTGTGTTTCACGGAAACCTGGCTGAATGACGCCATTCCAGACAGCGCGCTCCATCTGCCAGACTTTCAGCTGTTTAGAGAAGATCACAAGGCAGAATCAACAGGGAAATCGTGTGGCGGCGGGTAATGCATTTACATCAATGAACGGTGGTGTACAGATGTAACTGTTTTAAAGAAGATGTGCTGTTCAGATCTAGAAGTGCTCTTTGTTAACTGCAAGACGTTCTATTCGCAGCGGGAGTTTCACTTGTTCATTCGGGTGAATGTTTACATTCCTCCATAAGCGCACGTAAGCCTGGCTTTACAGAAACTCACTGATCAGATGACAGAGACAGAACAACAACACCCGGACTCTGTTTTAATCATTCTTGGGGACTTTAATAAAGTCAATCTCTCCCGTGAACTGCCAAAATACAGACAGCATGTTACATGTCCCACCAGAGACAGTAATATATTGGATCACTGTTACACCACAATATAGAATGCATAGCACTCTGTTTCATGAGCAGCTTTGGGGCTCTCTGATTACTGCCTGGTTCATCTTATACTGACCTACAAGCAGAAACTTAAATCTGGTAAACTTGTAGTAAAGACTGTGAAGAGATGGACCAACGAAACAGAGCAGGATTTACAAGCTTGTTTTGACCTCACTGATTGGAGTGTTTTTGAAGCTGCTACCACCAATCTGGATGAACTCACAGAGACTGTAACATCCTTTATTAGTTTTTGTGAGGATATATGCATTCCTACAAGGACCAGAAATGGGGACAGAGTCTTGTACAATCAGGCCAGGAACAAACTGAACAAAGAGGTTAGAGTGGCTAAAAAGACCTACGCTAAAAAGTTGGAAGACCAGTTTACTTCCAATGACTCAACTTCAGTGTGGAAAGGGCTGAGAGCCATCACAAACTACAAGACATCATACCCCTGCACTGAGGCAAATCAACGACTTGCTAATGACCTGAATGAGTTGTAGATTTGAAACCACCCACACCCATTCTGACCATCTTCCTACACAACCGTTAACACCTCCTGCAATTTAAATAATTGAGGATGATGTGTGCCAGGTCTTCAGGAAGAACAAAAGAAAAAAAGCACGAGGCCCAGATGACGTTACACCAGCCTGTCTGAAAACCTGTGCTGACCAGCTGGCCCCCATTTTTTCACAGATCTTCAACAGATCTCTTGAGTTGTGTGAAGTGCTTTCCTGCTTCAAATGCTCCACCATCATCCCCGTTCCAAAGAAACCCAAGATAACAGGACTTAATAACTACAGACCTGTGGCTCTAACATCTGTCATCATGAAGTCTTTTGAAAAACTGGTTCTGGTTTATCTGAAGGACATCACTGGACCCTTACTGGACCCCCTGCAGTGTGCTTACCGAGCAAACAGGTCCATGGATGATGCAATCAACATGGGATTGAACACTGCTCCACCAACACTGGTGTCCCTCAGGGATGTGTTTCTTCCCACTGCTCTTCTCCATCCACACCAACAACTGCACCTCAAAAGACCCCTCTATCAAGCTCCTGAAATTTGCAGATGACACTACGGTCATTGGTCTCATCCAGGACGGTGACGAGTCTGCTTAAAGACAAGAGGTTGAGCAGTTGGCTGTCTGGTGCAGTCTTAACAACCTGAAGCTGAACACTCTCAAAACAGTGGAGACGATAGTGGACCCTGCACTTCAATCACTGTCTGGTTTGGTTCAGCCACAAAATCAGACATCAGAGACTTCAGAGAACGGTTCGGACTGATGAAAGGATTTTTGGTCCCCCCCCTGCCCACCCTTCAAGAACTGTATACATCCAGAGTGAGGAAAAAGGATCAGAAAATCACTCTGGATCCCTCATATCCAAGTTACCCCATCTTTGAACTTTTGCCATCTGGCCGGCGCTTCAGAGCTGCAAATACCAGAATAGCCAAGCACAAGAACAGTTTCTTCCCCCAGGCAATCTACCTCATGAACAGTTAAATGTTCCCCACTTATGCAATAAAAATGTGCATTATCCTTATATTTATTTGTTATCCCTCCATCCTAGTACATCCCTGCATCTTACTCAGTTCTATTCCATTATCATCTATAGCACAACTGTTTATACAATTTATTTATCTGAAATATATTTATTTTTATTATTTTATTTTTTGTCTCTGTGTTGTTGTCTCTGTGTACTGGAAGCTTATGTCACTTAAATTCCTTGTATGTGCAAGCATGCTTGTCAATAAAGCTCTTTCTGATTCTGATTTTATGTCACATTTTAATGTCACATTTAACAAGTTACTTTTTTGTAGTTATTTTTCAGTTTAGAACATGCATCAGTATAGTTATTTATCCACAACATTGAGCATTTAAATAACGCCAATGTTAAATTATTCAAAAAAATAAAAATAAAGGACCTATTTTAACTAAAAGCTAAATTAACTTGAATTCTTTATAGCATTAATATGAGTATTTGTGGTAACAGCCTTCAGCATGTTCAGATGTCAAAAATCTGACTCACATACTTTCACTTATCAAGTAAAGTCATTAAGTTGTGAGATGAGATTGTGCTCTTTTCTTTTCATTTTCTTCTAAATGTACCCACAGAAATTAGTGTTACAAAACTTAACATTAAATTTGCATTTATTAATCCCTAATAAACTGGCTTCATCTGTCTATTCATAAACTTCACACAGTGTGTCACGCTGATAAATGAAGGATCCAAAAGCAGAGATGACAGGAATAAGTCTTTAATGAAATAATATATAACAAAGTCAGTCCGTCATTAAAGCACACTGAACTGGTAAATAGTAACTTGAAAGAAGGAAAGACTCCTGTCTTGATGAGTAACAGATCAGGACTCCCTTGAAGCAGACTCGAAACTCAGGAGTAGATAACTCGGGCAGGGTGAGAGAACCACAGTGGTTTACATTCAGCAGCAGAAAACAGCAAATACTTTGAGGCTAGACTGTTGCAGGCAGACAAGACAAGAATAGGTGAGTACCTTTCAATACAGACAGGATGTAACTGCTGACAAAACGCATGACATGTAACAATAATCCAACAAAGAATCTACCAGAGCAAACACCAGATAAAGGGTGAACACTTAGGGCAAAGTAGAAACAGGTGTCAAAGCAAATCAGATTGCAATGACAAACAGGTGCATTAAGAGAGAGAGGTCAGCAGAAAAGAGAAAGAGAAAGTGTAATATAATAATGAGCTAATAAGGTGTGTGTGTGTGTGTGTGTGTGTGTGTGTGTGTGTGTGTGTGTGTGTGTGTGTGTGTGTGTGTGTGTGTGTGTGTGTGTGTAAAAATGAGTGAGAGAGGGTGTGAGAGAGAAAACGGAAGAAAAAACCTGACTCATGACACAGTGGTTTGTGTTCATTTTGTTTTTCAACACCAGTTTTATACAGATGAAAGGAAACATCAATAAATTGTGCTTTATATTACTCTCTCACAATAATTTGACTGTATATGCAGTATTCCTAAAAATATGTATTTATGTATCTCAAACAGTAGAGCATGGTGCTGGCCAGTGGCGTAGTAAGTCAGCCATGGGCCCATATGCAAAAACATTTGAACGGCCACCTCAGTTCAAGTGGCATGTGAATCAATCATCTATTTTTCTATTAGTTCCAGCACAAGATAAACATGAATGAATATCAGAAGACATGTTGAAAAAATTCAGAAACACTTGTGACGAAGGTCTCATTTATAGGCTAATCAGTCGATCAATTTGAAGTGTTTTGAAAAAAGTCATTAAAACACATTGATTAATTTTATTCACACAATAAAACACAACTTTCTCAATCTAGTAATCTTGACTTTATTTGAAAAATATCATGGCACTAAAAGGCTGCCATTTATTAAATTAGTTAAAGCAGTTATGCAAACTCTTGGATTTGCACTTTGCCCAAAACGCAAAAAAAAAAAGAAAGAAAGGACCCCCCCCCCCCCAAAAAAAAAAAAAAACAACAAAACACAAGAAAAAAAACTGTATTTTACATGCCAGGTAAATGTAGTAAAAGCATCAATTCAGCAGCTTATCTTCAATTGAAACATTTCTGAACAAAAATGCAAATAAATACAAATATTTTGTTAGATTTGAAAGTTGTACTAAAGTTATTTGTAGTTGTATCTTTCAATCATCCCTGTGGGCTGCTCTATTTTTTATTTTTTTTTATCAAGTCAGAATGAAACAGAACACACTTCAGGTTTGACCACTTTGATGTCACTGTAGGGAAGAGAGTATTTGTGGTAACAGCCGCCGGAATGTTCAGATGTCAGAAAGGCATGAAGTTTTGATAGGAGAATCACTCTGATCTTTTCTTTTCATTTCCTTCTAAATGTACCCCCAGTAATATACATTCTCTGAACTTTTGATTGTCCAGAGAATTTGAAAATGTGAGTATTATATTGGTTTTTTTTTGTATATTGGGTATCTGTTTATACTGACAAAATGACCACAGCATCGTCATTGAGATCAATGTGAAAGCTAACAGATAGCCTTTTCCAGGTATTAAAGACCCGTTCCGTTCAGCAAAGAAAGGATAGCATTATACATTCAACTTTGTTTTCTTGCAAATCACTACCAAGACAATAACAATTTAATTCAAATTCAACAGTCACAATACATTCAATTTATTAGCGCTACTTCCTGATTAAGTGTGTGACTGATCAAAAGCACATCCAAATAATGATAATTTCAGGGAAGGCTCTGACAGCATACTTATCAATGTCAAGTATGTACTGTACAACATGCTTGGTTGCTTTTGTTTTTTGTTTTTACAAGGAAGCATGCAAAGTCATTGAGAAACTCAAAATGGTTGTAATGACATGAATTATTTTCAGAGAAGTCACTAACAGCTTTCTGTTCTATTTAAAGTATATATATATATATATATATATGCCGGTTTTTTTTTTTTTTTTTTTTTTTTTTTTTTTTTTTTTTTTTTTTTTTGCAGTAGAAAGAATGTAGAATACACAGATTCCTTGAAACAGGATTGACTGGAATACTCAAAGAAGTTCCAAAGACAAGAATGCTTTCATTTTGTTGAAGGATGTTGTTAGTTACTAGTACCTTGTATTAAATAGTCAAATCAAATGTATTCTTTCACCATACATATACAGTGGTGTGAAAAATTGTTGGCCTCCTTCCTGATTTCTCATTTTTTTTGCATGTTTATCACACTTTAATGTTTCAGATCAAACAAATTTAAATACAAGTACAAGATAACACAAGTTAACAGGTTTTTATTATTAAGGGAAAACAAAATCCAAAACTACATGGCCCTGTGTGAAAAAGTGTTTGCCCCCTAAACCTAATAATTGGTTGGGCCACCCTTAGCAGCAACAACTGCAATCAAGCGTTTGCGATAACTTGCAATGACTCTGTTACATCACTGTGGAGAATTTTGGTCCACTCATCTATACAGAATTGTTGTAATTCAGCCACATTGGAGGGTTTTCGAGCATGAACCGCCTTTTTAAGGTCATGCCACAGCATCTCAGTAGGATTCAGCTCAGGAGTTTGACTAGGCCACTCCAAAGTCTTCATTTTGTTTTTCTTCAGCCATTCAGAGGTGGACTTGCTGGGTGTGTTTTGGATCATTGTCCTGCTGCAGAACCCAAGTTCACTTCAGCTTGAGGTCACAAACAGATAGCCAGACATTCTCCTTAAGGATTTTTTCTGGTTCCATTTATCACAGCAAGTCTTCCAGGTCCTGGAGCAGCAGAACAGCCCCAGACCATCACACTACCACCACCATATTTTGCTGTTGGTATGATGTTCTTTTTCTGAAATGCTGTGTTACTTTTATGCCAGACATAATGGGACACACACCTTCCAAAAAGTTCAACTTTTGTCTCATCAGTCCACAGAGTATTTTACCAAAAGTCTTGGGGACATCAAGATGTTTTCTGGCAAAACTGAGATGAGCCTTTATGTTCTTTTTGCTCAGCAGTGGTTTTCGTCGTGGAACTCTGTTATGCAGACCAATTTTCTCGTATCCTAGCTTCTGAATGAACACATACACACAAAATGATCTCAAAATAATTGTCTCTGCAAGTATTCTTGTAAACACAGTCAGTTATGTCTTACGTGAACGTATACAGTGGAGAAAGAAATCTCCTGTGCATTATTATATTGGATCCGTGCACTCGGTCTTAAAGGGGCAGCAGCCTTTAAATACCTGCTGTTCCAGTAGTGGCACCTGCTGTAAGAGAGTGACATTTGCGTCTCATTCACAAAGGTAAAATCGGACCATTCTGTTTTTACTTCAAATTTTTTAAATTATAAATAACATGTATTTAGCATCTTTTTTGTTGGATAGTAATTCAAATGGTTTCCTCTGATTTAAAATAAAGCACACACAATTGTTTTTTATTTAAATTTAGATATTTCTTTTAGTTTTATGATTTTTTATTTGATTTAGGATTTGTGTGTGTGTGTGTGTGTGTGTGTGTGTGTGTGTGTGTGTGTGTGTGTGTGTGTGTGTGTGTGTAAAAATGACAAGCAATTAGCATTTTATGATTTGTCATTCAGTGTGTGTGTGTGTGTGTGTAAAAATGAGTGAGAGAGGGTGTGAGAGAGAAAACGGAAGAAAAAACCTGACTCATGACACAGTGGTTTGTGTTCATTTTGTTTTTCAACACCAGTTTTATACAGATGAAAGGAAACATCAATAAATTGTGCTTTATATTACTCTCTCACACTAATTTGACTGTATATGCAGTATTCCTAAAAATATGTATTTATGTATCTCAAACAGTAGAGCATGGTGCTGGCCAGTGGCGTAGTAAGTCAGCCATGGGCCCATATGCAAAAAACATTTGAACGGCCACCTCAGTTCAAGTGGCATGTGAAATCAATCATCTATTTTTCTATTAGTTCCAGCACAAGATAAACATGAATGAATATCAGAAGACATGTCTGAAAAAATTCAGAAACACTTGTGACGAAGGTCTCATTTATAGGCTAATCAGTCGATCAATTTGAAGTGTTTTGAAAAAAGTCATTAAAACACATTGATTAGTTTTTATTCACACAATAAAACACAACTTTCTCAATCTAGTAATCTTGACTTTATTTGAAAAATATCATGGCACTAAAAGGCTGCCATTTATTAAATTAGTTAAAGCAGTTATGCAAACTCTTGGATTTGCACTTTGCCCAAAACGGAAAAAGAAAGAAAGAAAGGACCCCCCCCCCCCCCCCCCCCACCCCCCCCCCCCCCCCCCCCCCCCCCCCCCACCCCCCCCCCCCCCAAAAAAAAAAACAAACAAACAAAACACAAGAAAAAAAACTGTATTTTACATGCCAGGTAAATGTAGTAAAAGCATCAATTCAGCAGCTTATCTTCAATTGAAACATTTCTGAACAAAAATGCAAATAAATACAAATATTTTGTTAGATTTGAAAGTTGTACTAAAGTTATTTGTAGTTGTATCTTTCAATCATCCCTGTGGGCTGCTCTATTTTTTATTTTTTTTTTATCAAGTCAGAATGAAACAGAACACACTTCAGGTTTGACCACTTTGATGTCACTGTAGGGAAGAGAGTATTTGTGGTAACAGCCGCCGGAATGTTCAGATGTCAGAAATGCATGAAGTTTTGATAGGAGAATCACTCTGATCTTTTCTTTTCATTTCCTTCTAAATGTACCCCCAGTAATATACATTCTCTGAACTTTTGATTGTCCAGAGAATTTGAAAATGTGAGATGTTGTTTTTGTATTATATTGGGTATCTGTTTATACTGACAAAATGACCACAGCATCGTCATTGAGATCAATGTGAAAGCTAACAGATAGCCTTTTCCAGGTATTAAAGACCCGTTCCGTTCAGCAAAGAAAGGATAGCATTATACACATTCAACTTTGTTTTCTTGCAAATCACTACCAAGACAATAACAATTTAATTCAAATTCAACAGTCACAATACATTCAATTTATTAGCGCTACTTCCTGATTAAGTGTGTTACTGATCAAAAGCACATCCAAATAATGATAATTTCAGGGAAGGCTCTGACAGCACACTTATCAATGTCAAGTATGTACTGTACAACATGCTTGGTTGCTTTTGTTTTTTGTTTTTACAATGAAGCATTCAAAGTCATTGAGAAACTCAAAATGGTTGTAATGACATGAATTATTTTCAGAGAAGTCACTAACAGCTTTCTGTTCTATTTAAAGTATATATATATATATATATATATATATATGCCGGTTTTTTTTTTTTTTTGCAGTAGAAAGAATGTAGAATACAAAGATTCCTTGAAACAGGATTGACTGGAATACTCAAAGAAGTTCCAAAGACAAGAATGCTTTCATTTTGTTGAAGGATGTTGTTAGTTACTAGTACCTTGTATTAAATAGTCAAATCAAATGTATTCTTTCACCATACATATACAGTGGTGTGAAAAATTGTTGGCCTCCTTCCTGATTTCTCATTTTTTTTGCATGTTTATCACACTTTAATGTTTCAGATCAAACAAATTTAAATACAAGTACAAGATAACACAAGTTAACAGGTTTTTATTATTAAGGGAAAACAAAATCCAAAACTACATGGGCCTGTGTGAAAAAGTGTTTGCCCCCTAAACCTAATAATTGGTTGTACCACCCTTAGCAGCAACAACTGCAACCAAGCCTTTGCGATAACTTGCAATGACTCTGTTACATCACTGTGGAGAATTTTGGTCCACTCATCTATACAGAATTGTTGTAAATTCAGCCACACTGGAGGGTTTTTCGAGCATGAACCGCCTTTTTAAGGTCATGCCACAGCATCTCAGTAGGATTCAGCTCAGGAGTTTGACTAGGCCACTCCAAAGTCTTCATTTTGTTTTTCTTCAGCCATTCAGAGGTGGACTTGCTGGTGTGTTTTGGATCATTGTCCTGCTGCAGAACCCAAGTTCACTTCAGCTTGAGGTCACAAACAGATAGCCAGACATTCTCCTTAAGGATTTTTTCTGGTTCCATTTATCACAGCAAGTCTTCCAGGTCCTGGAGCAGCAGAACAGCCCCAGACCATCACACTACCACCACCATATTTTGCTGTTGGTACGATGTTCTTTTTCTGAAATGCGGTGTTACTTTTATGCCAGACATAATGGGACACACACCTTCCAAAAAGTTCAACTTTTGTCTCATCAGTCCACAGAGTATTTTACCAAAAGTCTTGGGGACATCAAGATGTTTTCTGGCAAAACTGAGATGAGCCTTTATGTTCTTTTTGCTCAGCAGTGGTTTTCGTCGTGGAACTCTGTTATGCAGACCAATTTTCTCGTGAACACATACACACAAAATGATCTCAAAATAATTGTCTCTGCAAGTATTCTTGTAAACACAGTCAGTTATGTCTTACGTGAACGTATACAGTGGAGAAAGAAATCTCCTGTGCATTATTATATTGGATCCGTGCACTCGGTCTTAAAGGGGCAGCAGCCTTTAAATACCTGCTGTTCCAGTAGTGGCACCTGCTGTAAGAGAGTGACATTTGCGTCTCATTCACAAAGGTAAAATCGGACCATTCTGTTTTTACTTCAAATTTTTAAATTATAAATAACATGTATTTAGCATCTTTTTTGTTGGATAGTAATTCAAATGGTTTCCTCTGATTTAAAATAAAGCACACACAATTGTTTTTTATTTAAATTTAGATATTTCTTTTAGTTTTATGATTTTTTATTTGATTTAGGATTTGTTTTAAAATTTCAAGTTAGTTTTATTATTTAACATTTCAATTTCACAAAGAAATATGCAGCATTTTGTCTTTTGTCTAATAATAAAAGGACACATTTTCATTTATAATTTGTCTTAAATCTCATTTTGTAAAAGATAAATAAATGTACAAATAAATTGTAAGAAAATTGTATGGTATAATCTGTATTGTGAATTTTATCGCATCGTAAGTTTATTGAATTGTTACATCCAGATATGCTACTAGTTTTTGCTGATCATGCTGATTTGTCCACAGTAAAGTTCAGGCGATGTCTTTTTTTTTTTTTTTTTTTTCTCTCGGTCTAGTTAAATTCATTTTGGGCTACCAAAACCTGAAGAATGCCTTCCAAAATAAAAAAAATTCAATTTGAAAATTTTGCAAGCCCTGAGGTGTGTTTCCCAAAAGCATCGTTAATAACGACATTGCTTGCGACCATGGGAAAGGAGCCCTGTCATTTTGACTCAGCGATTCTTTTGCGACTCTTTTTCACTTAAAGTTTGGTCCATTCGTTAAATAAATCTATTGTATAACTTGGACAACTGTGGCAGTTGTTTTGGCTACTTTTATTATGTGTTTGGTGTGTCTGGATTCATTTTGAAGCTTGGAATGCAGCATGAACAGCACGGAATCCCATTCATTGTATTCAAATTGAATTTATATTGATTGGAATATTTAAATGACATAACATTTTTTTGTTGTTCATAGAAATTCTGTGGAAAATTGATGTTCTTAAAAATAAAATGCAAAGAAAACACAAATCGTATAGCTGGTAGATGCCGGAAAGCATAAAAACAAGACATCAAGTTATGTTCCTTTGTGTTACAAAGCTTAAGTATTTCAAAGTATTCTAAAGTATTTAGAATAAACTAATAAACCAGAAAAATAAAAAAATACGTTACTGATAACACTTTAAAAATCTTATATTTTAAAATCTATAGAAAAACACATTAAAAAAAACAACCCTCAGACCCCATAATAAAACACAAACTAAATGTACAAACTTATGAAATATTAATTATGCATATATTTAATGTGTTATAACAGAGATTTGTGAGATTGCGATGACCGGAGATGTCTTTTAGAGATTATAAATGCAGCGCTAATTGCTTGCATTCTGCCAAACCATGCATGAAGCAGCTGCTTGCTTTAGTTAAAAATAACAGTGTGAATGTTGATGCTTTAATAACAAATATTTATCAGGTGCGTGTATGCTGGGATTTCATAAATTTCATAGAGAAAAAAGTAATGTAACTACTAATGTAACTAATTACTTTTGAAATAAAGTAATCAGAACAGTAACATGATTACTTTTCAAAGGAGTAATCACTAATCAGTAATTTGATTACATTTTCAGAGTAACTTGCCCAACACCGCTGAGCATTTAGTGTAATAAGTTGATGGCCAGACAAGTTGCAATGACAAAATGTGTAGCATCTGTAGTTTTCACTAGAAGATCAAAATGTGACATTTTTCTTAAAGGGGTCATATGATGCGATTTCAAATTTTCATTCTCTTTGGAGTGTTACAAGCTCTTGGTGAATAAAGAAGATCTGTGAAGATGCAAAGACTAAAGTCTCAAATCCAAAGAGATATTCTTTATAAAAGTTGAGACTCGTCCACGCCACCCTGAAACAGCTCGTTCTAACATGCCCCCACATCTCTACGTCAGTATGTGGGAAGATTTGTATAACGCCGCCCAGATGTTCACGCAAAGAAAGAAGGCCTACCTTTTATTCTGGTTGTAGTATTGTAGTTTTTGCTACTGCCATGTCGTATAGACGCTGTGTGTTTCACTGTGACCCTTATGAAAAAGTAGTATACTTCAAGTTTATTTTATTAAGTATACTTAAGTAAAGTTCAAGCATATTTTTAAGTATACTTTATGTAGCAAGTATACAAATATCAGTGTTCTAGTAGTATACTTGTAAGTGTACTATTTCAATACTCCTTGGGACTAAATTGGCCCACTTTCTAGTGTATAAAAGTATACTTTTAAGTATACTTTAAGTATAACAGTAGCAAACCTTGAGTACACTACTAGTTTACCTCTATGTTTGTAGTTTGTATTGCAATTATACTAAAAGTGAACTTATAGCTTTACTGATAGTTTACTAATTAAATACTTTGTACACTTTGAAGTATAGTCTGAGTAGACTACTAGTCTAGTAGTTTTATACTGCAAGTATAATCATAAGTTTTCTTTAAGTGAACTTTACATCATACTTTATGTATACTACTATGTCCCTATTTAGGTTTTAATGTGTATATATTTTGTTATATGAATATCTGAACATACAAAACATCCAAAGAAAGAACAAAGAAATCTGCTTGTAAACAAAAACATTTTATTCAAGCTTCATGCATTTTTTTAAAGACTTTAATGTGTTTCATAAAAAATAAAGAAATATCATTTTGAACAAAAAGCTGAAAAAAGACTATGAATTGGATTCAGAATGATAATCAAAACGTAGATGGAGTCGATCAACACCCCAAAGCTTGACTGTAATTATTACCTCTTCATCGGTCATTTTATTTCATAACGTTACAGTTTTGATGCTGTTTCATGTCAGATGATCGTGTTACATGTGTTAGTATCTGTTGTTCCGTTTTTCTTCTTCACTTGTGTTTTTTTGGAAATTCTGTACAGAAGATGTGTACTAGCGCCCTCTACCGTATAATAATGAAAACACGGATTCTAGGAGTATAGCTCAAATATATTTAGAATTTTTGTAAGTATAAGTCAAGTATACTTAAATGTCATTTTAAGTATATTTATGAGGAGTACATAGAGCCCATTTCTGAGAAGTACATAAAAAGTAAACTAAAAGCATACTTTCCTATTTTTAGTTTAAAAGAAGCACACTTGAATAAACTTCTTTTTCATAAGGGAAAAGCAAAACTACTTTGTTTGGCCTTCCAAAAGAGGACGATATCGCTTCATCATGCCTGGGGCTGACCCGTGCTGGTCGCTGAGGAAATACATCAACTTTGCAATGTGGATCACCGAATCAGCTTTCAACGCTCTGGATAGCTGGCCAATCACAGCACACCTTGCTTTTCAGAGCGATGATCCTTGTGAAAATCGACGCATTTCAGAAGGCAGGGCATAGAGGAGAAACAATAATGTACAGTATATGGAAAATAATATGTTTTTTAACCTTAAACCGCATAAACACTTTTCATTACACCAAATACACAAAATAATGTTATTTTTAGCAGCATGATATGACCCCTTTAACATTACAAGGTTTTTATTTTTTGGACATGGATGAAACTTTCACGATAAGATTTAAAACATGCATTTACAAAATAAATAGGGTGAATTTTCATTTCATTTCATATAAATATTATTATTTTGTTCTCAGTGGAAGTAAGCAGTCCTCATAAAGTATTAGAGAAAATAAGATCTGTTTTCCTAAGTCAGGGGTCTCAGTAACCTAGGATACAAACGAGAGAAAATCAGTAACCAAGGAGACAGGAACTGAAGACACGCTGTATTCGAAATTGAATACTTCTCTACTGTAGATGAAAAGTACCCAGATGACCTGCTACTTCCGCCGGGAATTTTGAAGTGAGCAAACGATGGACACCTCACTATCCCATGAGGCCATGGGAGAGGATTTATGAATGGCAGTGAAGCGACACAACTGACGCTGGTAGTAACAACATGGTGAGTAAGTATATCCTAAATTCTTCCATGGTACCCATATTCATACTATATAGAACATACTTCTTTAATGGTCACAAAATAAGTTCAAATTCTAATGTAGTACCTACTCAGACAGTACGTGATAACGGATGCACCAATAGATACCTGACAACACAGACACACCTGACAACATATACATTGGGGCCTATTTTTACAGACTACAATTGTTCAGGCTTGCAACAGAGAACTTGACAATTTATGGGATGTTGTTTAGTGTTAAATGAGGTTCAATGATATCTTGTTATACTGACAAAATGATATCCTTATCTGCCACAGCGTTGCCAGTGAGATACTGTAAATGGGAGTGCAAACTGACAGCCTTCTCCAAGTGTCACAGACCTGTTCTGCAGCTTTGTTTTCTTGCAAATCACTTCCAAAGCAAAAACAGTTTCAATAACAATGTGGTTTCAGGGAAGGCGCTAGCAGCACACTGTTCTAAGTCAAGTATATAGAACATGCAAAGTGATTGAGAAATGTCCCAAATCCCAAGAAAAATGAGTAAGTTTACTGTATGTTATATCATATATGGCCCTATGACATCTCAGCACAGCAAAGATTGTGATGTTGGGTCCTCACTGACCAATGATTTCCTTGCTTTTCTCCTTGTTTTACTAAGGTTAAAGCCTCAGTAGATCTGCTTATAGACTGAAGTGTTGAAACTGAATTGATGAGAGCACGGATCTTATTTTAGAAATGTTTTAAAATCAGGTGAGAAAACAGATTGTATCAACAGATAAGCTTGTTTTATTGATGTGAAAATGCTGTCAAATAATTAATATTACACTAATATTTAGCTCCACATATTGCCTTACTAGTGATTTTGCCCTGCCCACGAACAGCCCATAAACAGTGATCGGTTCAGATCTTCTATAAATCAGTTGCCTTGTTATATTTCAATTTGGGATTCTGATGAACATGTCTTCTCTAGGGGTCTAAGGGTTCTATATTGGGTCTGGATTAATAATGACAGCCAAACATCTTTTCAAGAAATATAAAAAAATAATATTAATGTATTTTCCCAACTAAAAAAATAATGTTTAATCTACAATATTAAACCCCAAAAAATATATATGATATTGCTATTATTAAACTGCAAGGCAACTGTGATCAACTTCCAAACATAAAACGTATAGAAATATAAATTAGATGAAAATGAAAAATGTTATTTCTACAAACGCATGGGATTTCATAAAAATTGAATGTACAAAAATAGATTCCGAAACAAATCTGAGGAAGAATGATTGGCTTGGTTCCAATGAATTTGCTTTAGATACAACAGGAGACAAAGGAGATAGTTGGACTATTTTTACAAGTTCTGGTAAATGTGTTGGAATGTATGTTGAATGCATACAAAAAGAACCCAAAGAAAATATTAACATACCTTTATATGGAATAATTTTACGACTATTAATTTTTAACAATTATTTTTTTTCTTTTTTTTTTTAAATTGTATTATTATTACATTTTTATTATTAAAATGAATATCAAATCTCACAATCTCTAAAATAAAATATAATAATATTTTATTTGTGCCCACCCATCAAAATTTATTCATCCCTAATAAACTGGCTTCATCAATCTATTCATAATCTTCACACACACAGCGGTTTATGTTCATTTTGATTTTCAACATCAGTTTTATACAGATGAAAGGAAACATCAATAAATTGTGCTTTATATTACTGTCTCACACCAATTTAACTATATATGCAGTATTCCTAAAAATATGTATTCCTGTATCTCAAACAGTAGAGCATGGTGCTGGCCAGTGGCGTAGCAAGTCAGCCACGGGCCCATATGCAAAAACATTTGAACGGCCACCTCAGTTCAAGCGGCATGTGAATCAATCATCTATTTTTCTATTAGTTCCAGAACAAGATAAACATGAATGAATATCAGAAGACATGTTGAAAAAAAATCAGAAACACTTGTAACAAATGTCTCATGTATAGGCTAATCGGTCTATCAATTCGAAGTGTTTCGAAAAAGTCAATAAAACACATTTATTAATTTTATTCACGCAATATAACACAACTTTCTCAATCTAGTAATTTTGACTTTATTCGAAAAATATCATGGCACTAAAATGCTGCCATTTATTAAATTACTTAATGCAGTTATGCAAACTCTTGGATTTGCACTTTGCCCAGAACGCAAAAAGAAAGAAAGAAAGAAAGAAAGAAAGAAAGAAAGAAAGAAAGAAAGAAAGAAAGAAAGAAAGAAAGAAAGAAAAGAAAAGACCCCCCCCCCCCAAAAAAAAACAAACAAAAACACCACCACCGCCAAAAAAAAAAAAAAAAAAAAAAAAAAAAAAAAAAAAAAAACTATTCACTCATTTTAGTTGTAATTCATTTAATTTAATTTAATTTGTCTAATGTCTTTGGTCTTTAATTTAAGGCTTTGTGTATTCTCAATGGAAAGAATGGCTATACTTTCGATAGTTTTTCGATAAAAAGTAATTAAAATGAAAGAAAGAGAATGAATAATTAATTATTATTTTATTTGGATGTGGCAATGCAGTGTTTGCAAGTAGTTTTAAAAAACAACGCAGTTCTACCGCAGCAATAGCCTATAACAAATGCACATAAGAAATTACAGACCCCCGCAAATGACATGCAGACAATATATTTATTTATTTAGATCACGAATTAAGAATTCATTCCCTCGTTTTAATTAAATGGTCCCCTTCGGGCGGGCCCCTTATCAGCCCGGGCCCATATGCACGTGCATACCCTGCATACCCAGACACTGTAAGCCCATGGTGCTGGCAATGCCAAGGTTATGGATTTGATTCTCAGGAAATGCATAAACTAGTAAAATGTATACCTTACAATGGATATTTTGTATAACCTAAAAATGTTATAATGCCGTATCATGAAAATTAAGATGTCAGAGCTGTGAAGCAGTAGGCAAACATGGTTTGAGAATTGTAGAGACACTGAATACATTAACATCATGTGATGTATACATTGGTGGGGATGAAAAATCCAGCCTGATCTCACAGCAGTTTATACGTATGTTGTGAGCTGGCAAATTTGTATGAATTCATATGAAGGACCACACCTAACCCCACTCCAAACTTACCTGTCACAGGAATTGACCAAAATCGTGCGAATCGTACGAATTAGCCACCTCGTAAAACACATAAGAATTGGCCATGAGATAGCATTGGTAAAATCTGAACCTGATAAAAAACTTTACCGGAAAAAAGAAATGATCTTGAAGCGTTTCACATTCGTCAACATTTATACAAGCACACTTAAAGACACTTGAAGTCAAATGATCAGATGGCGGTGGATCACTTTAAATCCAGCACACTTTCTGAATGAGCATCAGAGACGCAGAAAGAATAAACGGACACATAATTTAAACTTTAATACATCTTTACATAGTAATGATCATGCCAGGCAAATGCAGTAAAATCATCAGTTCAGCAGCTTATCTTCATTTGAAACTCAGAAAAACGACATTTCTGAACAAAAATACAAATAAATACAAATATTTTGTTCGATTTGAAAGTTGTACTTAAGTTATTTGTAGTTGTATCTTTCAATCATCCCTGTGGGCTGCTCTATTTATTTTTGATAATGTTTTTTTTTTTTTTCCAAGTCAGAATGAAAATGAACACACTTCAGGTTTGAGCACTTTGATGTCGCTGTAGGGAAGAGAGTATTTGTGGTAACAGCCGCCAGCATGTTCAAATGTTAGAAACCCTTACAAAAAAGAAGTTTATTCAAGTGTGCTATTAGTATACTTCTTTTAAACCAAAAATAGGAAAGTATGCTTTTAGTTTACTTTTTATGTACTTCTCAGAAATGGGCTTTATGTACTCCTCATAAATATACTTTGAAATATATTTGAGCTATACTCCTAGAATCCGTGTTTTCATTATTATACGGTAGAGGGCGCTAGTACACATCTTCTGTACAGAATTTCCAAAGAAACACAAGTGAAGAAGAAAAAAGAAACACCAGATACTAACACATGTAACACGATCATCTGACATGAAACAGCATCAAAACTGTAACGTTATGAAATAAAATGACCAATGAAGAGGTAATAATTACAGTCAAGCTTTGGGGTGTTGATCGACTCCATCTACGTTTTGATTATCATTCTGAATCCAATTCATAGTCTTTTTTCAGTTTTTTGTTCAAAATGTTATTTCTTTATTTTTTATGAAACAAATTAAAGTGTTTTAAAAAAAAATAATGCATGAAGCTTGAATAAAATGTTTTTGTTTACAAGCAGATTTCTTTGTTCTTTCTTTGGATGTTTTGTATGTTCAGATATTAATGTAAAAAAAAATATATACACATTAAAACCTAAATAGGGACATAGTAGTATACATAAAGTATGATGTAAAGTTCACTTAAAGAAAACTTATGAGTATAGTTGCAGTATAAAACTACTAGACTAGTAGTCTACTCAGACTATACTTCAAAGTGTACAAAGTATTTAATTAGTAAACTATCAGTAAAGCTATAAGTTCACTTTTAGTATAATTGCAATACAAACTACAAACATAGAGGTGGTGTACTCAAAGTTTGTTACTGTTATACTTAGACACTAGAAAGTGGGCCAATTTAGTCCCAAGGAGTATTGAAACAGTACACTTACAAGTATACTACTAGAAGACTCATATATGTATACTTGCTACATGAAGTATACTTAAAAATATACTTGAACTTTACTTAAGTATACTTAATAAAATAAACTTGAAGTATAAAACATACTACTTAATCGTAAGGCAAGACATTTAGTTATAGAAAAAACAATCACTCCTTTCCTTTCCATTCACCTCCTTCTAAATGTACCCCCATTAATATACATTCTCTGAACTTTTGATTGTCCAGAGAATTTGAAAATGTGAGATGTTGTTTTTGTATTATATTGGGTATCTGTTTATACTGACAAAATGACCACAGCATCGTCATTGAGATCAATGTGAAAGCTAACAGATAGCCTTTTCCAGGTATTTAAGACCCGTTCAGCAAAGAAAGGATAGCATTATACATTCAACTTTGTTTTCTTGTAAATCACTACCAAGTCAATAACAGTTTCATTCAAATTCAACAGTCACAATACATTCAATTTATTAGCGTTACTTCCTGATTAAGTGTGTGACTGCTCAAAAGCACATCTAAATAATGATAATTTCAGGGAAGGCTCTGACAGCACACTTATCAATGTCAAGTATGTACTGTACAACATGCTTGGTTGCTTTTGTTTTTTGTTTTTACAAGGAAGCATGCAAAGTCATTGAGAAACTCAAAATGGTTGTAATGACATGAATTATTTTCAGAGAAGTCACTAGCAGCTTTCTGATCTATTTAAAGTATATGTATGCCTGGAATGTTTTTTTTTTTTTTTTTTTTTTTTTTTTTTGCAGTAGAAAGAATGTAGAATACAAAGATTCCTTGAAACAGGATTGACTGGAATACTCAAAGAAGTTCCAAAGACAAGAATGCTTTCATTTTGTTGAAGGATGTTGTTAGTTACTTGTACCTTGTATTAAATAGTCAAATCAAATGTATTCTTTCACCACACATATACAGTGGTGTGAAAAATTGTTGGCCCCCTTCCTGATTCTTATTTTTTTTGCATGTTTGACATTTAATATAAAACTAAATAACAAAAAAATAAAACAAAAAAACAAAACAATATAACACAACATGCAGTTTTTAAATAAAGGTTTTTATTATTAAGGGAAAACAAAATCCAAAAAACTACATGGCCCCTGTGTGAAAAAAGTGTTTGCCCCCTAAACCTAATAACTGGTTGGGCCCACCCTTAGCAGCAACAACTGCAATCAAGCGTTTGCGATAACTTGCAATGACTCTGTTACATCACTGTGGAGAATTTTGGTCCACTCATCTATGCAGAATTGTTGTAATTCAGCCACATTGGAGGGTTTTCGAGCATGAACCGCCTTTTTAAGGTCATGCCACAGCATCTCAATAGGATTTAGTTCAGGACTTTGACTAGGCCACTCCAAAGTCTTCATTTTGTTTTTCTTGAGCCATTCAGTGGTGGATTTGCTAGTGTGTTTTGGATCATTGTCCTGCTGCAGTGCCCAAGTTCACTTCAGCTTGAGGTCACGAACAGATGGCCAGACATTCTCCTTAAGGATTTTTTCTGGTTCCATTTATCACAAAAATCCTTAAACATCAGAACAGCCCCAGACCATCACACTACCACCACCATATTTTACTGTTGGTATTACTGTTTGGTATGATGTTCTTTTCTTCTGGAAATGCGGTGTTACTTTTATGCCAGAAATAATGGGACACACACCTTCCAAAAAGTTCAACTTTTGTCTCATCAGTCCACAGAGTGTTTTCCCAAAAGTCTTGGGGACATCAAGATGTTTTCTGGCAAAACTGAGACAAGCCTTTATGTTCTTTTTGCTCAGCAGTGGTTTTCGTCTTGGAACTCTGTCATGCAGACCATTTTTGCTGCCCAGTCTCTTTTCTTATGGTTGAGTCATGAACACTGACCTAAACTGAGGCAAGTGAGGCCTGCAAAGTTCTTTGGATGTTGTTGTGGGGTCTTTTGTGACCTCTTGCATGAGTCGTTGCTGTGCTCTTGGGGTAATTTTGGTCAGCCGGCCACTCCTGGGAAGGTTCTCCACTGTTACATGCCTTTGTCATTTGTGAATAATGGCTCTCACTGTGGTTCGCTGGAGTCCCAAAGCTTTAGAAATGGCTTAATAACCTTTTCCAGACTGATAGATCTCAACTTCTTTCTTTCTCATTTGTTTCTGAATTTCTTTGGAGTTCGGCATGATGTCTAGCTTTTGAGGATCAATTGGTCTACTTCACTTTGTCAGGCAGGTCCTATTTAAGACATTTCTTGATTGCGAACAGGTGTGGCAGTAATCAGGCCTGTGTGTGGCTAAAGAAATTGAACTCAGGTGTGATAAACCACAGTTTTTACAGGGGGGCAAACACTTCTTCACACAGGGCTATATAGTTTTGGATTTTGTTTTCCCTTAATAATAAAAACCTTCACTTAAAAACTGCATGTTGTGTTTACTTTGACTAATATTTAAATTTGTTTGATGATCTAAAAACATTAAACTGTGACAAACATGCAAAAAATAAGAAATCAGGAAGGGGGCCAACACTTTTTCATACCACTGTAGTCTCAAACCAGCTTTACAGAAAGTCATATTGTTATGCCATGCCTTAGTGATTTAATATATATAATGATTGTATAAATAATCCGTTTAGATTTAGCTTTATTGCATTTATTTTGTGTAGCAAATATATCAGTGCCTCGGGCACATGCCTAAGCATTCAGTCTAATAAGTTGATGGCCAGACAAGTTGCAATGACAAAATGTGTAGCATCTGTAGTTTTCACTGGAAGATCAAAATGTGACATTTTTACTTAAAGGGGTCATATGACGCGATTTCAAATTTTCCTTTCTCTTTGGAGTGTTACAAGCTCTTGATGAATAAAGAAGATCTGTGAAGTTGCAAAGACTAAAGTCTCAAATCCAAAGAGATATTCTTCATAAAACTTAAGACTCGTCCACGCCCCCCTGAAACAGCTCGTTCTAACATGCCCCCACATCTCTACGTCAGTATGTGGGAAGATTTGTATAACGCCGCCCAGATGTTCATGCAAAGAAAGAAGGTAGTACCTATTATTCTGGTTGTAGTATTGTAGTTTTTGCTGCTGCCATGTCGTATAGACACTGTGTGTTTCACTGTGAAAGTAAAACGACTTTTGGCCTTTCAAAAGAGGCCGATATCTCACTTTGTTTGGCCTTTCAAAAGAGGATGATATCCGCTTCGTCATGCCTGGGGCTGACCCGTGCTGGTTGCTGAGGAAATACATCAACTTTGCACTGTGGATCGCTGAATCAGCTTTCAACGCTCTGGATAGCTGGCCAATCACAGCACACCTTGCTTTTCAGAGCGATGATCCTTGTGAAAATCAACGCATTTCAGAAGGCAGGTCATAGAGGAGAAACAATAATGTACAGTATGTGGAAAATAATGTGTTTTTTTTACCCTTAAACCACATAAACACATTTCATTACACCAAATACACAAAATAATGTTATTTTTAGCAGCATGATATGACCCCTTTAACATTACAAGGTTTTAATTTTTTGGACATGGATGAAACTTTCACGATAAGATTTAAAACATGCATTTACAAAATAAATAGGGTGAATTTTCATTTCATTTCATATGAATATTATTATTTTGTTCTCAGTGGAAGTAAGCAGTCCTCATAAAGTATTAGAGAAAATAAGATCTGTTTTCCTAAGTCAGGGGTCTCAGTAACCTAGGATACAAACGAAAGAAAATCAGTTCTGCAGATTTGTTTTCTTGCAAATCACTTCCAAAGCAAGTTTCATTAAATCTGACAGTTTTTCCCAGACATTTAATTAGTCTTACTTCCTGATCAGGGAAGGTGCTAGCAGCACACTGTTCTAAGTCAAGTATGTAGAACATGCAAAGAGATTGAGAAATGTCCCAAATCCCAAGAAAACGGTTAGTAAAACTGTGAAGAAATGAGTAAGTTTACTGTATGTTATATCATATATGGCCCTATGACATCTCAGCACAGCAAAGATTGTGATGTTGGGTCCTCATTAACCAATGATTTCCATGCTTTTCTCCTTGTTTTACTAAGGTTAAAGCCTCAGTAGATCTGCTAATAGACTGAAGTGTTAACTGAATTGATGAGAGCACGGATCTTATTTTAGAAATATTTAATTATTTGAGAAAACAGATTTTATCAACAGATAAGCTTGTTTTATTGATGTGAAAATGCTGTAAAATAACTAATATTACATCAATGTTTAGTTCCATATATTGCCTTACTAGTGATTTTGTCCTGCCCACGAACAGCCCATAAACAGTGATCGGTTCAGATCTTCTATAAATCAGTTGCCTTGTTATATTTCAATTTGGGATTCTGATGAACATGTCTTCTCTAGGGGTCTGGGGTTCTATATTGGGTTTGGATTAATAATGACAGCCAAACATCTTTTCAAGAGATATAAAAGTAATAATAATGTGTTTGTGTTTTTTTCCAACTAAAAAAATATTGTTTAATCTACAATATTAAACCCCCCCCCCAATTTTTTTTTTTTTTTTTATTTTAAAAAAGATGATATTGCTATAATTAAATTGCAAGATAACTGTGATCAATTTCCAAACATAAAATATATAGAAATATAAATTAGATGAAAAATTTTATTTCTAACATTCAAACGAAACGCATGGGATTTCATAAAAGTTGAATGTACAAAAATAGATTCCGAAACAAACCTGAGGAAGAATGATTGGCTTGGTTCCAATGAATTTGCTTTAGATACAACAGGAGACAAAGGAGATAGTTGGACTATTTTCCGACAAATCTGTCTAAGCGAACGAATGGAGTCATCCAGCCATAGTTGTGATTTAAATTTTGGATATTTATATTTCAGAGGAGCTATAGAATCCAGGATATCTGAACAGAAAGAGTTAAAGAGAGAAATTAGATCATCTGGACTTAAGGAATGTTCAACAGCAACTGAAATTACTGTAGACACTTCATTACTAAAACTGATAAGCAGTGAGAGATGTGATGACACAGATGAAAGCCAATGAGCATTTTATTTCACTGCCCTAAAACCTGTTGTAAAGCTTCAGAAAGGGGCAATTTTTGAATTTGTAACAAGCACATCAGTGCACATTTTGATACTTACAAAAATATTATTTTTAATAATATTAAAATATTAAATAATAACTAATGATTAAACAATTACAGAAATGTTATACATTTTAAAGTATTAAACAATAATCATGCAAAACAATATGTAATCCTTCGAAATGGGTTGGCAGCAGAAATCACACAGAACAGAATGAAATGTTATTTCAGATTGAGTAAACTGAGTTTAATAAATGTGTTTAAAAACGTAATGTCATTGGGGAAGTTGTGGCATAGTGGTTAGAGAGTTTGATTCCTAACCCTAAGGTTGTGGGTTTGAGTCTCGGGCTGGCAATACCATGACTGTGATGCCCTTGAGCAAGGCACTGAACCCCCAGCTGCTCCCCGGGCGCCGCAGCATAAATGGCTGCCCACTGCTCTGGGTGTGTGTTCACTACTGTGTGTGTAGTGAGTATGGGCACGAATTCTGAGTATGGGTCACCATACTTGGCTGTATGTCATGTCACTTTCACTTCATATGACAACTGATTACAATATAATACAAATATTAATGCTGCATTTTTAATATTCATAAGGATTCATTTATAAGTCTGTAAAGTTGTTAATACATAAATATTTAACATGTTAGATGTTGCCAAAATGTCAGTATTGTGCATTTAGATGCTGTCAATACATCAAGTATGACTCAGTGTAAACAAATGTTCATTACATAAAAATACATATGAATACTTTTGAGATCACGTTGTCAGAACATCAAGATACAGTGATTGACTGAGAAACTTAAAGTAGTTCTAATGGCATGACTGCTTTCACTTTCTTTTTTTTTTGTAATCAACTTTTTTATTATTTTTGATTCAACAAAACAACATCCATTCAAACAAACAAAACAGGGAAGGGGAAGCAACAGACATATCAATATTTTTACAGTCTAAAGAATAAATGACTGCTTTCACTTTCTTGAAGACATTTGTTGGTTACACAGATGAATGATGACAGGCATTAGGAGAATATAAGGAACACCCTCTACATTAGAAAGTTTTGTCTAGTAACCAGTTCTTTGCATAATAACACCTTCATCTTAATCAGCTTGAAAATAATACTTAATAAGATAATCAAAATTGCATTAAAATTGATTACATAAGATTACAAGTAAATTTTTAATAATCATGTTTTCACATTTTTTTTTTTTTTTTTGGTATTTGGTATATTTCCTTATCCCTCCCTCCCTCCCACAGAAAAAAAAAAAAAAAAAAAAAAAAAAAAAACATGTACAGCCCACAAAGGTTGATTGGTTCAGAACCTTTATAAATCACCAAGATGCCCAGGTGATCTTAAAAAAAAAAAGAAAGAAATTATTATTTGAAGCTACTACAAAGTATATTTTGGTGTGGTAAGTATCACTTTTTTTTTTTTAGAAATTTGGCTGCACAACTTTCAGCAAATATCAACTTATCTAACTTAACTATCCATATTTTTATATTTCCAAAGATAAAACAAAATAGATATCCAACAGATAAATCATTTACACTGAGTGGTATTGGAACACACAGTTCTTAAAAATTAGTTATTAAAATAAAGGGATAATCCTCAGCTTGCTGTGCATTAATGATTTTAAAATGTGGAGGCAAAGAACCACTAACGCGAAGTGGACCAGCATTGCCAGGTTAAACGCTATTGATGTTTGCAACGCAATGTTTGACTGGAATGGTAAAAATTACGGTTATTTTCATCAGTTATGGCTTGTTAGCTCTAGCATGCTGCCCACTTCAGGTCAGACACAGATATCAAATTGTGTTGTAAGATGACAATTATTTGAATTAATTAATTATATAATTTATTTGAATTAATTGTCGAGAGAGAAAAAGAGGGAGAGACGGAGAGAGGGATGAAAGTTGCATGTGTGAATTTTCTGCGTCTGTGCGTCTCTCCCTACAAACAATGTAGCTGTGAGTTTGGTTACTTCAAAAACAGCAATTTTATCTCATCGTTGCTGACAAATCTAACGTAGTGACCCAGCATTGAAGCTATTTAAGTCGTGGGGCAGTGTTCAGAAGTGTGCGAGTGATGTGTGTGTTTGTGTGCGTCAATGAAAGCAGCGCATTAATATGAAACGTGATTAAAATGACTTAAGTATGGATATATATATATATATATATATATATATATATATATATATATATATATATATATATATATATATATATATATATATATATATATATATAATAATATATATATAATCGACCAGATGACAAACAAATATTTATTTTACATTTTATACTCAACAATTAAGTCTATTGTTTTAAGTTTAAGTATTGGAAGCACTTTATCATTGTCTAATAACTTGCATTAACTTTCTTTTTTCAGATGAACATAATGTACGACATTATTATTTCTGAAGTACTAAAGAAATTTGGTTTATATTTATTAAAAGAATTTTTATGTGAATTTGTGAAAAGGATCATTTCAAAAATATTTGATCAAATTTATATTAGTGATGATTCTATTACCAATATAGTATAAATGTATTAGAGGTGTCAAAATGGCTGAAATACTAAATTCGAATTTTTTACTTAAATATTATCATCATTATTTTGCTTCTCTCATGAGGCCACAACAGAATTCTAACGCATAATTATATTCGAATGCAACGTTTTTGCATTCAAATGTGGATTTCTATTTTAAATTCGACAAATTAATTATATAAATACTATTATTACTATATAAGCACCATTTCTATTAATTATATAAATATTATAAATACTTAAAATAAAAATAAAATAAAATAAATTTAATAAATAAAATAGTTAAAAATAAAAAATCTTAGTTTCTCAATCCTGCTCCTTGTTTTACATCAGGGTAGGGTTGGGAAGCCATAGTGCAGGGCCACCAGGGGCAGTATTGAGAAACACTTTAAAATATCTACAAACATTTGACAGTGAGGGACAGCTTTTACACAATTGGCATGGCTACAGTTCTCAGAAATAATAATTTTGTCCATTATTCAGTAGTTTCCCGGAGAGAGATCTTCATGTGTTTTGCCCACAACAAAACTTGTAAGTTATTTAATAAAATATTGTTAAAACAACATGCACAAGTGTTTTGTAGAATAATATATAATTTAAATGATATTAAATGTCACATTTCACATGTAATTTCAGGTGTTGTATGTTGGTCTGGAGCAGGTGGAACCGTCATAAAGATGATTAAGAGCAGGAATGCTCTTGAAAGCTTTCGGTATGTTCGGTATAAAGTTTAGTCATGATTTTTCAGTAGTATTACAGCACACTGTGAGTGTACTTTAGCACCGTTTGTTTCCCTAAGAACCATTATTTTCTTATTGTGGAGAACATTTAAAAAATCTAAAGAACCTTTTTCCACTATAAAGAACCTTCTGAGCACATCAATGCCAATAAAGAACCATTCTTTTAAAGAGTGTAATAACAGGAGACAATGAAAACAAAAACAAAATACAATGAAACTAAATGAAACTGACATGTAGCCTAATAACATAAACAAATGTTTTAATTTAAATATAAAAATTGCTATTTATAATGTTAATAACTGTGGAAACATCATCACAGTCTGTGAAAAGGTTAGGCCCACTACAGGACCAAGACTAAACCTTATTAAAAGGCATCAAATCCAAACTGAATATCTGACAAAAAGTTTTTTTTTTTAATTTTTTTTTTTTTACTTATTGACAAAAAAATAAATAAATAAGTGTAAATATCTTTAAGTCTATCTCTCTCTCATGCAGGGAACAACTAGAACCACCTCCAGACTGCATACAACACTTTAAGGCAAACACATCTCTCTTTGTGAAATCTCTTTCTGGCGGTTCGAGTGCCAGAGCGGACTCAGTGGAACAGTAAACAAAGCTGTGTGAGCAACTAAAAATGTTCACTGCAACTGGCCCACAAAGACTGCCTTGCTAAAGACAACGCAAGGCCGTCCTTAGGGTGGTGCAACTGGTACAGCTGCACTGTGCCCTGCACTTTAGGGAACAGACCGATGGGGCAGTTGGCCCCCAACCCCAACCTGGAACGCTCCCTACCTCGCACTGGGTCCACGCTAGCTTAGGATGACACTGGCACGACGGTAAGCCTTTTGATCATATATAGCAGATAAAAAAAATAAACAGATTACATTGTAGTTATCTTACTAGCTTATAGTGAGAGCTGAGTCAAAGCTTTTTCAATAAAATTCTTTAAATTGTGTAGTAATTAAATTAATTTTGCTCAACTTTCTGAGTCATAATTTCACAAACAGCCTGAGTGAATCACTGTGTGTGCGCTCTCTCTCTGTCTTTCCCTCTCAAAATGCGCAGATATTGCTTCCCGTGAATGACGATCGATGATCGGCTCCAAAAATCCTAATCGGAGCACCCTTACACAAGATCACTCTGCTGTGAGGGTGTATGCCAGATGCCAAGACATGGTGGCAATGTTCAAGAGAAATGCCTGACATGCCAACGTGTACAACCTGAGAAAAAATCTGAATAAATGGTGAAGAATATGAGCATCAGCTCATACATCATGAATTAATAAATGATGAGCATTGCAATGTGTCTGTGGTAATTTTTCACTGCTGATCTTTTAAAAGAGAATATTTTTGAAATTGCATTTGTACTTGACATTCATACAGCTTAGGTACATATATGTTCTACGTATATGTTCTACATTACAAAACTAATTTGATAGTAGCATATAGACCTATATATGGTAATATGATGTTAAAAAAAAATTTTGAAACATAAAACTTAAAAAGAAACAAAAATGTGTTGCAACACTCCTCTGTCTTTTCATAAAGTAGTATAAGTATGTCTTATACGTTTTGTTTAAAGTTCCAACCTAAAGCACTGCTGCATGTGTGTTTTCATGTGATCCTAAAGAGCTTGATTAGGCTGTTTCAGATGTGTTTGATTAGAGCTAAACTCTGCAGGACAGTAGGTCACAAGCAGCAAGGCTGAAAAGCTCTGAATTTTAATATTAGCAATATGACAACCAGATTGCCTCACTTTCTTAGTCAAAAAAATGTCCCCTGTCCAAATATTGTCCACAAGATGGAGACAAATGCACACTAAATAATACAAAATAATAGCAAAGGACCTAGTTTTGCAGACAGGGTTTAGATTAAGCCAGGAGAAAATTAGGAAAATTAGAAAATTAAATAGCTTTCCTAAATTTGCCATACGCAAACCTGAACTCAAGGTTGATTGCAGGGCTGAAAATTATTACTGGTGTGCATCTTGAGACAAAGCAATGGAACTGACATATTTACATTACATTCACTCATATACAAAACAACTTAAACCAAATCCACTCAAAACACATACATTAACACCAGACACCTTATCAGTATGTGTGTTCCCTGGGAATTGAACCCACTACCGTTTTGCGCTACTAACGCAATGCTCTACCACTGAGCCACAGGAACATGCATTCTAGTCTAAATAATACAGTTTTATAAGGCAGGGGACTGTGATTGATGAACACTTTTAGACAGAATTCTGAAAAGACAATGTTTCGATTACTTTTTTATATTAATAGTTGAGTAAAAACATGTCTTATACTTAGTTATGTAAACCCAACATTAAATAACTTAATGTTAAATCATTTAAAAAACACTGATGACCTATATTAACTAAAAGCTAAAATAACTTTTGCATGTCACATAAACATCAGTATTTGCAGTAAAAAGCATTTTATTTTTACAACAAAATATAAATATTTTAGTTTTGTCAATATTTCAATAATCCAGATGGTTAGTCTGTTTGTGAAGACCTTCAGAGAAAATGCAGGTCAGGCCAAATAATTTCTTACAATAGCATTAACATGCTTATTTTTAATGAACAAATTTAAATTCATTCAAGTATCAAGGTGCTTGAGTCATTGCAGCCACAGATATAAGTGGATATGAGAATTTTAAAAGCTTTCTGAAAGCGAGGATAGAAGAAACCATAGATTAGTGGGTTACAAGTGGAATTAAAGTATCCAAACCAAACCAAAGCATCAAACACATCACCAGGAGTCACAAAATTGAGGAAAGGATCTACAGCAGTGGCAGTAAAAAAAGGCAACCAGCAGAAATAAAAAACACCCATGACAATGGCCAGAGTTTTAGCTGCCTTTCCTTCTCTTTCAGTAGAGCTTTGGATCTTCAACCCTCCTGTTGCCATCACAGTCACTCTTTCTGACATAACTTTTGCATGTTTTCGTGCAACATGAAAGATTTCCATATACAGAGAGCTCATAATCGTCCCGGGAAGAAAGAATGTGAGAAGTGAACAAATAAGACCCCATTGTTTGTTAAAAAACAAAACACAACTTCCCACACAGTAAACCTGCATGATGAACGACTCCAAGCCAATTTTGTTTACCCCTGAAAACACAATAGAAAAGCTGTAGAGAAATGAAAAAAGCCATGTGAAGGTAGTAAATACAGACACAATGTTGTTTGTGACCCTCATTTTGTACCTCAGGGGGTCACAAATGGCCATGTACCTGTCGACAGATATTAAACTGAGATGTATTAAAGAAGAGATGCTGAAAGTCATGTCCAAACTAGAATGCACTTTACACACAACATCCCCCAGATACCAGCAGCCTTCAACAGATCGCACCATACTGTACGGCATGACCAAAGAACCCAGCAGACAATCGCTGGCAGCCAGAGAGCGAACAATCAGATGAGTTGGAGACTGAAGCTGTTTGAACTGAGAGATGGAGATGATGATCAGCAGGTTCCCAAAAACTGTTGTGAGGATCATCAGCACCATGAAAACATACATCGCCACTTTAAGTGCAGGGAGGCGGTGAGCTCTGGGACAGGAGTCCGGCAGGAGTGGATAGCAGAGAAACACATTCTCAGGGTAAATGCCAGTTTCATTTAAAGTCATAACTAAGATATAATCTGGTACACAAGATCAAAACACAAACTTTCCTTTGTAAATGTAAAAAAAAAAAAAAAATCACACAGATAATCAACCACGGTCAGAGAGACCAAAATACAAAGAAAATGATATACAGTACATGCACATAAGAAGATGATGATACGACATATAAGGAATCAGAAATCTAGTTTGTGTTATATATGTACTCAAGAATCCAAAACGGGTAACGCCCTTACTCGCATAAACATTTGAATATGCAATAAAATTGTGCAGTAACTGTGATACACGGAGTGACCCCATGTGGTGACAATAAATAAATAAATAAATACAACATTCGTTAATTCATTCAGTTTTATTTTTTCATTTCGAATTTATTCATAAGGTAAATATCAGAAGCATTGCTATACTTTTTACTGGGGAACAAGTGCAGTTAAATACTGCTGTGACTGTGACCGAGTAAACTTAGCCTACTTATAAATACTTTCTGATGATGCAGAATACCGCATACCGACGTGAGAGTCGTTTTTCTTTATTTCAGCTTTCATGTTGATATCAACTGTTTAAACTAACGATGCCAGGATCGCGAATTAATCACTCTTTTGAATCGGCCAAACGGATTGCAAAAAGATTTTAATTTATTTGTGATTAAGTTTGATTCTTTCGGAGAGTTCACAAACACGCTGAATCATTTGCAGCTTTTTTCCACGAGTAACTTTATAAGACAGAAGAGAGTTCTGGATGAGGTGATATTTAACGACAGTCCGTTGTAGGGAAAGCTTGCACATGACTTCTATCGTTTGTCAGCGATGAAGCCGATGTGCGTGTAGATTGTGAACGATACTCTACTGCAGGGAGAGACATTTATGTCCTGATATCCATACTAGTATTAATATATAAGGACACTTTATAATGAGGGGCCTGTGCTCCAGTACTTATGAAAGCCTACAAATCTAGTTAATACTGTGTGCGCACAACACATATTTAGCCTGATTATGGCTGGTTTTTAATTCAGAAGGATTTGTATTATTTATGTATTTGAACTGGACTGTGAATTTGCATATTAACCCACAGAAACACACTGAAATCCTTTCTTAATGTAATATTATGTATGCTGGTACACTTTTAATCTTTTTCTCCTTTTCTAATTTAATTCTGTAGAATGTTTTTACTATAATTTCCGTTGGTCGGAATAATGGTGATACCCAGTCACAGACACGTTGGAAAAAAAAAGGCTTCAATTTTATTTCCTTCAGTACCCAGTACGCAGCATTAGAAAGCGACATTAACTTACATATTCTACACCGAACGTGAGCGACTGAACAGTTTTGAGTGAGTGAGTGAGTGAGTGAGTGATATTGTTATGGATGTTGGTTCACAGTTTTAAAGTAAGTTTTCTTTAGCCTAATTTATTTTCAAGATCTGAGGTAAAATATCTATTGTTGCTTTCACTACGACTATAGATTCACGCAAAATAATATTCAAACTCATATTAGGCACTTTTAACATTGAATAAAGCACATAATCATTACCTGAGATTATCACTGTCATATTTTGTATGTTGTTCCTGCCGCCGCGACGTCGCAGAAAAAAATAAATAAATTCTAAAATAGAATTCCGTGTCGCTTTATTGTCACCGAGACACGTGTCGATGTCGCAGGTGGTTAAAACACAAACTACATGGAAAGGATACTTTTTATATCGCGTCACGTCTGTTTGGGACACACGGTGTTACAGTTTGATCACAACAAAAATCTAAGTATAAAAATAGTAATGCTGACTGATCTAATAATTGAATCTGCAATTAGGGAAAGTGGAGAGAAGAGATCCAGTCTGGAGATGAGCAGGAACAGTTGATTTGCATGGAAGACATGGAGATACAGATTTTTTCTTTGTTCATTTGTCTTTAATATTCAGCAGGCAAAGTTATTCTGTATCTAAATGCAAAAATGTTCATAATTTTTGGAATAAAACAGACCACTGTGGGAAAAAAATCTGAATATTTATCGTGTGACCATCTTTTGATTATTTTAACAAAAGCAATAATAATTGTAATTATATATATATATATATATATATATATATATATATATATATATATATATATATATATAATATATATATATATATATATATACAGTTGAGGCCAAAAATATTGGCCCCCTTGGTAAATATGATCAAAAAAGGCTGTGAAAATTCATCTGCATTGTTAATCCTTTTGGTCTTTTATTTTAAAAATTCACACAAATGTATGCTTTCATTGGATAATAAGAATTAAAAATGGGGGAAATATCATTATGAAGTAAATGTTTTTCTCTAATACACATTGGCCACAATTAATGGCCCCCTTTTATTCAATACTTTTTGAAACCTCCAATTGCCAGTTTAACAGGTCTAAATTTTCTCCTACGTATAATGCCTGATGAGGTTCGAGAACACCTGACAAGAGATCAGAGATCATTCCTTCATCCAGAATCACTCCAGACCCTTTAGATTCCCAGCTCCATTGGTGCTTCTTTTCTTCAGTTCACTCCTCTCATTTTCCGTAGGGTTCAGGTCAGAGGACTGGAATGGCCATAGCAGAAGCTTGGTTTTGAGCTCAGTGACCCATTTCTGTGTTGTTTTTGATGTTTGTGTTTGGGGTTATTCTATGGTTGGAAGATCCAAACATGGCCTATTATAAGATTTCTAACAGAGTCAGTCACTTACTGATTTTTTATCTGTTGGTATTTGATAGAATCCATGATGCCATGCATCTAAACAAGATGTCCAGGACCTCCAGCAGAAATATAGGCCCACAACATCAAAAAATACAGCAGTATATTTCATTGTACACATGGGGTACTTTTTTTCTCTGTGTTCACCAAACACATCTTGAGTGTTTGCTGCTAAAAAGCAAATTTTTTAGTTTCATCTGATCATAGAAGCTAGTCCCATTTAAAGTTCCAGTCATGGCTGATAACTGAATATGCTTTAGTTTGTTTTTGAATGAGCCAGGAGAATTTTTCTTGTAACCCTCTCAGACAACATGTGGTGATATGGGTTCTGTTTGACAATTTTTTAAAGGTTTTCTGAACCAAAGGCTCAACTATTTTCTGCAATTCTCCAGCTGTGACCCTTGGAGAGTCTTTAGCTACTCAAACTCTCCTTCTCACCGCACATTAGGACGATATAGACACACGTCCTCTTCCAGGCAGTTTTGTAACATTTTCTGTTGGTTGGAAATTCTTAATCATTGCCCTGATGGTGGAAATGGGAGTTTCCACTGCTCTAGCTCTTTTCTTAAAGCCACTTCACCAATTTGTGAAGCTCAGTTATCTTTTGCTGCACATCAGAAATATATTCTTTGGTTTTTCTCATTGTGATGGATGATTAAGGGAATTTGGGCTTTGCTTTCCCTCCTCTTTATATTTCTGTGAAAGAGGAAGCCAGAGCTGGATGATTTCATGTTTATAATCATGCTGGAGTGCTCAAAATTGTGAATATGAATGGGAATATACTTCAGAGATATTTTACTCATAAGAATTTTATAGGGGGGCCAATAATTGTGACCAACAAGTATTTGAGAAAAATTTCATAATGATATTTCCCCTCCATTTAAATTCTTATTATCCAATGAAAGGATACATTTTTGTTTTTAAATAAAAAAAAATATAAAAATATATATATATATATATATATATATATATATATATATATATATATATATATATATAGGTCAGTGGCCCTTGTCTTGGTATTGTTGGCAGAATTTGGCCCTCGTCTGAAAACTAACTGAGGAACCCTGCCCTAAATAATCATATTAACTTTAACTATCTTGTGCCCAATAATGAATGTACACGTATGGGTAAATGACAAATAATACCAGGATGAACTTTAGATTTAGGCTACAATTTATATGAATGTATATAAAAATCAGACAGTAAAAGTGTAAATATTCAATGTAACCTCTTAAAACTTAAATTGTGTCATGAAAATTGAAATGATAATAATTAGAAAAGATTTTAAAATGCTGTTTAACAGTTTTGAGCTAAGTCTCATATCAAGTGCCCCTATACAGTAATACTGTATATATAGAGTACAATTAGATATCCAATTGTTATTTAATATTTTGCTGTAATTGATCACGTTTGAACTTCCATATATGTCACTCAGTCATACTGTACACATACACACCAGTTATGATGCAATGCTTGTTTTATGCCAACAACAGTACCCAGGGGACTTATGATAATTTCTCACTTTTAATGACAGTGTGATTCTCAAAGGTGAGCAACTCTCACTGTTAAGTCATTCATCTACGTTTATGAAACAGAGTCCCAGAATGGTTTACTGTCACATCAATCTCACAATCTCTTACAATCTCACATCAAATTAACCCACTTTACTTGAACATGAACACATAAATACAGTATTAGTAGTCATTAACTTAATAGCATAATAGACTATTTTTATATTTATTTTATATAACAAAAAAGGGTTCATTATTTTTTTTTTTTCCTTAAAATGTAAGAGATATTTGGTCGTGAATCACAAACAACAACAACAAAAACTATGCTTTTCTTCCTGATAAAAGAACATACAGACATTACTTCCATATCTGAGAACAACGTCTTTATTTTACATATAATTTAGAAACCATTGTTGAGGTATTGGTACAAATTATTTACATTTGCTTACATCTAATACATTAAAAAAGACTGGAGGCCCCATCAACATGCTTAGGATGAGCCAAAATAGATACTTTATTACAGCGTTCAAGAAAAATGTTGAATAAGCAAAATATTTAATCATGTTTGGACTAACGGGTGTTAAAATGCATTACAATAAAATAGTCTTTGTTATTAAATCTTAGAAATGTGCACAGTGTTTACTCATGTGTACATTATAATAAAAGTAGGACAATATTCATTCTGGATGAAAAATAAATATTGTCATTAAACCTTAACGTGCAAAAAAATGTATTCATGCATATATTAGGTATTTCATTAAAAGATAAAATTGTGTGGTAAAGCTGATATAAATTCATATTCATTGAAATGTCAAGGTGTGTGACTTACTGATGCCACAGATATAAAGTGGATATGAGTATCTTAAAGGCCTTCTGAAAGCGGGGATAAAAGCAGCCATAGATCAAGGGGTTACAAGTGGAGTTAAAATATCCAAACCAAACCAAAGCATCAAAAACATCAACAGGAGTAACAAAATTAAGGAAAGGGTCAATAGCAGTGGCAGTAAAAAAAGGCAGCCAGCAGAGATAAAAAACACCCATGACAATGGCCAGAGTTTTAGCTGCTTTGCTCTCTCTCTGTGAAGAGGTTTGGCAATTACTGCCTACAGTGGGGGCAACAGACACTTTCTCTGACAGGACTTTGACATGTTTTTTCACAACATTGAAGATGCTCATGTACAGAGAACTCATGATAGTTCCTGGAATCAGAAACACAAAAAGTGCACAAATTAAGCCCCATTCTTTGTTAAAAAACAAAACACAGCCACCAAAACAAGAAATCTGCAATATAAGTTCCTCTAAACCAACATTGTTTACCCCCGTAAACACAACAGAAAAGCTGTACACAAATGAAAACAGCCATGTGAAGGTAATAAATACAGTCACAGTGTTATTTGTGACCCTCATTCTGTATCTTAGAGGGTCACAAATGGCCCAGTACCTGTCAATAGCAATTAAACTGAGATGCAATATGGAAGAGATGCTGAAAGTCATGTCTAAACTAGAATGCACTTTACACACAACATCTCCCAGATACCAGCAGCCTTCAACAGATCGCACCATACTGTACGGCATGACCAAAGAACCCAGCAGACAGTCGCAAGCTGCCAGCGACTGAACAATCAGTCAACAATCAGAGTGAGTTGGAGACTGAAGCTGTTTGAAGTGAGAGATGGAGATGATGATCAGCAGATTCCCAAAAACTGTTGTGAGGATCATCAGCAGCATGAAAACATACATCACCACTTTAAGGACGGTAAGTCGATGAGCACTGGGACAGGAGTCCGGTCGGAGTGGATAGCAGAGAAACACATTCTCAATATCAGTTTCATTTGCAATCATCACGTCTCCTTCAAATAGTGACTGATGTGCAAAACTGAAACACAATATTTGTTTGGTAAATGTAAAAAGCCACTCAAATATTGACCAGATTGTGCCTAGAATTATTTCATAAATAATGACATGGTAAAGACAAATATGCAAAGAAAGATTAATATAAATACAGTACATGCCCACTCAATTTAATATGTTAAATGGACTCAGGCTTGTCAATATATACTCTGAGATTCAAGTTAACCCTCCTACATCTGTCAGCGTTACCCATAGTTACAAAAAAAAAACACAGGTGATAAAAAAAATAGAAATCAACCTAGAATGCAAGGAATTTATACTTTAAATAGTTATTACTTATTGTTTGAAATAAAGAAATAAATAAATAATTAGGTGGGAGGAAAAATTATATTTCAGTATTTTGTTTTGTGAGGAAAAACAATATTCCTGTGCTTTTTCAAGCAAATATAAAATTTCTTGGGAAAAAAAAAAAAAAAAAAAAAAAAAAAAAAAAGAAAAAAAAAAAAAAACAAAAAAAAAAAAAAAAAAAAAAAAAAACAAAAAAAAAAATTCAAGAACGCAATATTTTGTAAGTGAACAAAAGTTTTCAAGCAAAAAATTGCCGCTTACCTTTATTTTTATTTGTTAGAATAGAACTCAATATTTTAACTAATTACAAAATCCGAGTAATCAGAGTCTACTGATTAATCAGTGAAATAATCAACAATTAGTCGATTTAATCATACTAATAATTGTTAGATTAATCGATTATCAAAATAATTGTTTTCTCAAAAACCACACCAAACAGACTTTTATTGTAAGATATGGACCCGACAGTAATAACACAACATGTAAGTAACAATGTTCATTCTAATGCCTAATCTCTGATCAGTGATTTCTGTTAAGTAATGATTCATGTGCAGTTCATGTTCTTTGTCTCAAAATCATTTATAGCTGTTTATGTGTCAGTAAATCAAGCCAGTGACTAAACAGTCAACTACACATTCTCTCTTATTTAATTTGTGATTAAATTATATACAGAAAGCATACAAAGAACACTCCATTTATGATGGCTGGAGCTGTCAATGACACAGCACAAGATTATAATCAATGATGCAGAATACACTGCACAGTAAATCTTATTTACATCATGTTTGCACTGTTAGTTAAGATAAAAGCATTCGTGAGAGTGCAGAACTCGAGTTGCAATGTCGAGATCACTGCATTCAAGTGCTCAGCAGTCT
The DNA here is from genome assembly GCF_018340385.1 of Cyprinus carpio. Classification (NCBI taxonomy): domain Eukaryota; kingdom Metazoa; phylum Chordata; class Actinopteri; order Cypriniformes; family Cyprinidae; genus Cyprinus; species Cyprinus carpio. The sequence goes on along the minus strand of NC_056591.1, from coordinate 24,252,278 downwards.
GTCATGGGGTACAATAAATCTTTCATGTAACCAGAGTAGATCTAAAAATAATGCTAATCAGCACTTTTCACAATTATTTAATTTCGACAGCTATAATAGTAAAAACATAGAAAAAGTTTTCAAGAGAGCTCCACATCTAATACTTATTTAATATGTGAAGATGTTAGCCAATCATTAGTGGGCATTCACAACAAGTCTCTCTGCAGACACATCAGGGTAGAAAATGGCCTTTTATTTCTAAATTGACCATTTTGATTAAACAATCATACCAACATTACAAGTGCACCTCAAGAAACATTCTGAAAAAATAACAATTCATGACCCCTTTAAGCCTCATTCACACTGCAAATGACTCTTGCTTCATACTGCTAAAGACCTGTTCACATCGCCATTGACACACGGCGACAAAACAACATGATTCTATTAATTTCAGTGGAGAGCTAGTGATTTCCAGTGGTAGTGTTCACATTAAAACCGCTTTTTTTTTTTTTTGTCAAATTCGAATGACGTTTTAAAAGTGTTTGGTAGTATGAGTGAGTTTAATTTGTAGAGTTGTAGATCGTTCATCTGGTTAATTGCTAATTTTAGCTATCAAGACACTGCAAGTCTTAATGCACATATCCGATCTTTTGACCATATCCGATTTTTTGGCCCACCTGTTTACATTCACTTTAGACATGATTGGTATACGATATCAGTGTTTAAATTAATTCCCGCCCAAAATTATTGTCTGCAGTTATTGCTATATTGCTATATATTTGCTATGCACATGGTAGACTCTTGGGTTTTGAATGGCCGTCCTATTAAAATTAAAGTCATGCCAGTTTAAATATTAAAGTGTTTTAAGCCATTCAAGTGTGAGACAGCACAGAATATATTTCACTGCGGTACTTACACGCTGTGATAGACCTTTTCTGAAAAAGATTGAAATGTGTTACCGTTGTGATGGATCATTTCTGTTTGCGCCGCCACACACACACAAAGCCACAGCTCGGCTCGGAAAGCACATGAGTAAGGGCTACCAAACTGAGCGTTCTTTCGCGCCTTCATCAACAAATGCACACACAGCACGTCAGAATGACAGTCTTGAGGAGTATCCATGTAAACGAGTATTGTTTCCGATCCGCACTTTACCCAAAACCAGCAGGTTCACAACTTTCTTCAACCCCTAATAGGTCCTACTGCTCGGCCCCATCGCCTTTTATGCTCTAATGCATAGGCTATTGCACTTATTATGGACTTAACAGTGCTTTACAAAGGTCATCTTCCTCCATTTCAAAACAAGCATGTGTTCAAAATGTAAAGAAATGCTTATATTACTGCAATGGCCATTGGAGCAAACTAACCCCGTGACATCACACACGGTGGTACTGCAAGATGGCGGCGCCCTTGCTCCAAAAGATATAACAAAACATCCTTTTTCTTTAAAATGTTTACATTAATCACATTTGTTATATATTTTTAAATCAAAGTGGAAATCACTTTACTAAATAATGTTAACTTAACTGACACTTTAAAGTTCTGCATAATGAAGGGCGTGGCCACTTGAGTGACAGATGGATTGCCGCTGCTGTCACCACTGTCGAGTTAGGCAGGCATGGTTTCAGGAGCCAGCTCCACCAACTTCCTGCCTCTTTGCCCATTTTTCGATTATCTGGGAGTGACGTCTGGCTCCGCCCACTTTGGGCTTCAAAAATGCTTTTAAAAAAACCTGCTGGTGATGTCACGGACACTGCGTTCATGTTTTTATACAGTCTATGGTTTAGACGTAGGTCGAATGTCCAGATATCAGCTATGTATCTGATATAAAACCACATTTGCAAGTGTCTCAGATCGGATGCGAAAAAATCGGATCTCGCGTGCAACACATTCCGATTTGTCTCAGATGTTAGCAAAAAAATCAGATTTTTTGTGCCAGTGTAAATGCAGCCATACAGACATTGGAGACATTATGGTGTTGTCAGCAGCACTGAGTGGATTTCTCCCACTTCTATATGGCTGGTCAACAACAGAAAAAGCTAAAGATTTGACCAATGTTGCCTGGAATATCTACCTGTATAACAGACTTCAAAGTGAACTAACCTGATAACTTATGAAGTTTAACAACATATCGACCTTATCATGATAATTTTTTTTAGAAAAATCATGTTCAAATGTGAATCCCAAATATGATCCATGATACTTTTAAACAACGTCTATTTGTTCATCTCTCAATCATCATTGTATTGCACCTCACCAATTCATAAAATACAGAGCTTTGATTATAAAAATAAGCATTTAAATATCATCTTACTAAAACATATTATTGTGAGATTGATATGTAATTTTATGCAAGCAGTCTGCTATGCTGCTATAATTTATATGATTTACTCGATTTACTTTAGACATCAAAATTTCACCTTATATGACTATTGTCATATGAATATATCAGCAACTGTTCCAAATTGCATGTTTTTGCTCAGTTTGGTCCTCATCATTCATATTCTCACTATATCATATTATATGAGTAATAAAAGCCTGAGGAATCAAATAAGATACTCAACAAAAACATACTGCATGCAAACTTTTTTATATTGTTTATTTTTTTTTATTTTTTTTTTAATATATATAAGCCTATCCACCTTTTTCCTGATGTAAAAATGGGCGCCACCTTTTGTAAATTCTATGGGTCTAGCTTCAAGTCTCATTTGTGTCCAGCTATTTTTGCTGTACAAAACAGTTCATTTCGCTGCTTGATATTGACAATTGATGTGTCCTGTCATATTATTTTAATCTGTTATCTTAATTAAGAACACACTGGTTTGTACTGCAAACAGTTTTACCGTTTACTGCACGTTGTTATTGTGCTCGTTATTTACCTATATCGGCTAATGAAACGGAAGTCTTACCCATAATATTACTTTAACAACAGCTGGGGTGAAAAAATAAGTGCAGTAACAGTAAAAAAAAAAAAGGAAGCCAGCAGAACAAAAAACACCGATGACAATGGCCAGAGCTTTAGCTGCATTTCTCTCTCTGTGAGCAGAGCTTTGGCTCTTCAACCTTCCAGTCACTCTTTCTGACATAACCTTTGTGTGTTTTCGTGCAACATGAAAGATTTTTATATACAGAGAGTTCATGATCGTCTTTGGAAGGATGAATACAAGAATTGGACGCATAATACCCCACTCTTTGTTAAGAAACAAAACACAACTTCCCATACAGTAAACCTGAATGAAGAACGACTCCAAACCAATTCTGTTTATACCTGAAAAAACAACATAAAAGCTGTACACCAATGAAAACACCCATATGAAGGAAATTAATGCAGTCACTTTGTTGTTTTTGATCCTCATTTTGTATCTTAGAGGGTCACAAATGGCCGTGTACCTGTCGACAGATATTAAACTGAGATGCAGTAAGGAGGAGATACAGAAGCTCATGTCTAAACTAGAATGCACTTTACAAACAACATCTCCCAGATTCCAGCAGCCTTCAACAGATCGCATCATACTGTACGGCATGACCAAAGAGCCCAGGAGACAGTCGCTGGCAGCCAGAGAGCGAACAATCAGATGAGTTGGAGACTGAAGCTGTTTAAAGTGAGAGATGGAGATGATGATCAGCAGGTTCCCAAAAACTGTTGTGAGGATCATCAGCACTATTAAAACATACATTGCCACTTTAACTACAGCAAGATGATGCAATTTAAGACAGGAGTCTGACCAGAGTGGATAGAAGAGAAGCATATTTACAATGTCAGTTTCATTTGAAGTCATCACATCTGAACCAGAATCTGATATAAATAAGCCAAAGTATAGACAGAATTATAGTTTGGTAAAGACCAATATCCAAATACATGTGAACATATATAGTACATGCCCATCTAGTTTAACTCCCTAAATGGATTCAGAGCAGCTCAGATTTGATATATACTCTTAGATTTGAGGTAAGCCTCCCTACACCTGTTATCCATAGTAAAAATAAAAAAATAAATAAAACTCAGATTAAATGGGGAAAATGTTAACCACTTAATTATGTCCTGAAACGGAGATTGACTAAAAACAAAATGTGTTACTGAAACAATTTAATTTTTTTCCTTTATTTGTTTATTTATTTATTTATTTTTTTAATTAATGTGATATAAAATGTAAACATATTTTAGAACTTCCAGAACAAAAATCACCAGTCCAAAATGACCATTGGAAGATTGACATCAAAACCATAAAATCATTATAGGTGCTGTATTTTGTGAGCTTTTCTGGTGTTGACCTTTTCTGGTGTTTAGGATTTTTCAATGAATGTTTCTAACCAGACAGAGGGATAAATGCGCACAGGGATAAAAGGCACATTTGATTTTACTCTAAACTAGATGGCAAAAAAAACTGACCACTGCACTTTTCTAAACATCTGTGTATTACTATGCACATGGAAATATGGCAGAACTGAAACTAAAGCAATTGTGAGCAGCATCAAAAAAGCTTTGTTCACAATGCAGTGACGATAACACGATCCCATTTATTTTCAATAGAGAGATTTTGACATCTGGCAACATGAGCAAAACAACTGTTGCCAACATAATGCAGGCCTGTCTAGCAATGCTCCCACTAGTCTATAAGCTGTGCATGTATCAATGTAATGAATGAGGGGAACTGACTGTCAAAATTTTAGGTGGTATTTTCTTTTCATTTTGAATCTTTAAAGGGGTCATATGATGCCATTTCAAATTTTCCTTTCTCTTTGGAGTGTTACAAGCTCTTGATGAATAAAGAAGATCTGTGAAGTTGCAAAGACTAAAGTCTCAAATCCAAAGAGATATTCTTTATAAAAGTTAACACTTGTCCACGCCCGCCTGAAACGGCTCGTTCTAACACACCCCCACATATCTACGTCACTATGTGGGAAGAGTTGCATGATACCGCCCAGATTTTCATGCAAAGAAAGAAGGCTTACCTTTTATTTTCGTTGTAGTATTGTTGTTGCTGCCGCCACCTCTATGTTGTATAAACGCTGTGTGTTTCACTGTGAAAGCGAAACTACTTTGTTTGGCCTTCCAAAAGAGGACGATATCCGCTTCGTCGTGCCTGGGGCTGATGCATGCTGGTCGGTGAGGAAATACATCAACTTTACAACTTTCACAATATGTTAAGCTTTGTAACATTTCCGTCACACGCTTTAGGCATTCGGCCAATCACAACACGCTGGATAGCTGGCCAATCAGAGCACACCATGCTTTTCAGAACGATGAGCCTTGTAAAAATTTACACGTTTCAGAAGTCAGGGCATAGAGGAGAAACAATAATGTACAGGATGTGGAAAATAATGTGTTTTTAAACCTTAAACCGCATAAACATTAATGAAATTTCATTAATGAAATTTTATTAATTTCATTACACCAAATACACATTAATTTCATTACACCAAATACACAAAATAATGTTCTTTTTAGCAGCATCATATGATCCCTTTAAGGTTTTGAAAATGTGTTTGAAAAAAGCCACTGTGCAGGTTTCTCTTTGTGCGGTTTGGTTAGCAGTGACTGAAACGCAGCTTTACACACAACTGTCAGTCTGCATGGAGAGGATCTTGAGACTCCAGTAGCTTCAAACACCTGTCTGCTGCTCAGCAGTGCCTTTTTTACAGCTGGCATTACAATACAGTTCATTTGTTTGACAGAACTTTCCTTAATAAATCTTTATCTGACCAAGATCTTCTGTGCTCTAAGTCACTCACAAATCTTTTGAAAGTTTAGTAATTTATTTTGCAAGACATTGCTTTGTTTCATACTTTTCATCTAAAGAAAGATCTTTCTTCCTCACCATATTTCATGAGAACTGTGACTTGCTTAATAACGTGGAACAACCTCTTTAAGTAGGGTTTCCATTTACCTAAGAAGACCTGGCAAACCTGTCTGAGATTGAGACCAGTTATCTAAAAAGATGTGAAAAACAACACAAACAAATATCTGACTCTTTATTATACCAAAATCCTATAATCCGCAGTGTATAAAGTGGGGCAATTCCAACTTTGCAAGGATAGTCTGGCACTTCTGACTCACAGCCTGTATGTACATTTTCATATTAAAAAAAAATATGCAACCGACAAATTTTGAGCAGTGTAGAGTAGCGCTTGTTGTTTGTCGTTTCTCCGATCACAAATGCAGACATGTTTTTATGTCTACGCAGCGCGATATGCAACACAACATGTAAAAAGACAGTATAAAATCATTATAATCTGTAATCACGTCCCCACTGGATGCAACAAATGCCTTGTTTGTAATGGTTTTTTTATTGGTTTTGTCTTGTCGCTCCGGGACACGGCATCACAGTACATTAAGTGGCGTAACATTTCTGTCACACGCTTAAGGTATTCGGCCAATCACAACACACTGGATAGCTGGACAATCAGCATACACCTTGATTTTCAGAACGATAAACTTTGTAAAAATCAATGTGTTTCAGTAAGGCGGGTCATAGAGGAGCAACAGTAATATACAGTATGTGGAAAATAATGTGTTTTGTTTTTACCTTAAACCACATAAACACATTATAAAATAATGTTCTTTTTAGCAACATCATATGACCTCTTTAAAAATCATATTGTGAAATCAGTATCGTGAGTCGTATCGCATCATGAGTTGAGTAAAATCATTGCACCCCTAGTAGTGTGCAAACTCTACATGGAGATGTTTAGATAACTATAAATGGATTCACGCATTCATGTTTTTCAAAATATTTAGCTGATAGATCTCAATTTAAATGCTTCAGTTTGTATTTTATTCTATTCTATTCTGTTCTATTCTATTCTATGCTATTCTATTCTATTCTATCAGTTTAAATGCTTCAGTTCGTTTTTTATATTATATTATATTCCTAATAAATAACTGACCTCAAAGGGGGACTTTATGAGCAATAAATAAACATTTAATTTTTGATGGTTTGAAAATATTAAAACATAATAAAAGTAAGCTGATGGTTTTAGACATGCAAAAAACACATTATGGTTGTCCCAAACCATCTCACTGTCACCCTTCATTTTTCATTATATTATGTTATATTATATTTGTAAAAAATTTAACTGTTCTACATGAGATCTTTTTTTATGATTTTTGAATAGAATTTATTGGGAAGTAACACAGCGCAGCAAAAAAAAAAAAAAAATGTTTTCTCAAGCAAGCTAAAATGTGGATCATTTAGTTATAGCAAGAGTCAAATAAAAAATAAATAGCACAATAATGTTAAAAAGTTAACTTTCAGATTGTAACTGGCTTCCTGTCAATCATTTTCTCTCTTTTCAGTTTTTAAACAGAAGATATAAGTGTGACTAGGTCAGTCCATTTGAAGATACTTCCCTTAATCATCAGGATCTTCTTCAGGAAATTTAAAGCAAACAAACTGCCAAAATATGACATTTTCTAAAGGGAGACACACTGTGATCAAAAGAGTTGAATGTAATAAAAGCAATTTATAATGTTAATTTCAGAAAAAATGCATGCTATTTGGGTTTATTATAATTGAAAAATATTTTGAACATTGTACAAACCCTGCATGTGTGCCCCTCTTTTCCACCAGATTACTAAAAATATTAAGATCATTGCTTCAAGTTAAACTCATTTGCAAAATTGTTTCAGCATTTATGAAATAAAAATAATTACATAAAAATAAATATTTATTGTGATGCCTGAAATAAGTGTGAGAGCAGTATTCATTCAAATATCAAGGTGTTAGAATGCTTGTTGCCACAGATATAAGTGGATATGAGAATCTTAAAGGCCTTCTGAAAACAAGGGTAGAAAAATCCATAAATCAGTGGGTTACAAGTGGAATTGAAATATGCAAACCAAAACAAAGCATCAAAAACAACAGCCGGGGTCCAAAAATTTAAAAAAGGGTCGAGAGCAGCAGCAGTAAAATATGGCAGCCAACATAACAAAAAAACACCCATGACAATGGCCAGAGTTTTAGCTGCTTTTCTCTCTCTGTGAGCAGAGCTTTGGCTCTTCATCCCTCCAGTCACTCTCTCTGACATAACCTTTGCATGTTTTTGTGCAACATAGAATATTTTTAAATACAGAGAGCTCATGATCATCCCGGGAAGGAAAATGTGAGAATTGGACATACAATACCCCACTGTTTGTTGAAAAACACAACACAACTTCCCACACAGTAAGTCTGCAATATAAGCATCTCCAGTCCATCTGCAGTTATCCCTGAAAAACACAACAGAAAAGCTGTACACAAATGAAAACAGCCATATGAAGATAATAAATGCAGTCACAGTGTTGTTTGTGACCCTCATTCTGTATCTTAGAGGGTCACAAATGGCCATGTACCTGTCGACAGATATTAAACTGAGATGCAGTATTGAGGAGATACAGAAGCTCATGTCTAAACTAGAATGCACTTCACACACAAAATCTCCCAGATACCAGCAGCCTTCAACAGATCGCACCATGCTGTACGGCATGACCAAAGAGCCCAGGAGACAGTCGCTGGCAGCCAGAGAGCGAACGATCAGATGAGTTGGAGACTGAAGCTGTTTTGAAGTAAGAGATGGAGATGATGATCAGCAGATTCCCAAAAACTGTTGTGAGGATCATCAGCACCATTAAAACATACATCGCCCCTTTAACAACAGTAAGACGATGCAATTTCAGACAGGAGTCTGGCCGGAGTGGAAAGCAGAGAAACATATTCTCAGTTTGATTATCATTTGAAGTCATCACATCTAATCCAGATGCTGACAATTATAAACATAATTATAAAAGGAATTGTTTTATGAGAAAATGTTTAGTAAAGACTAATATCCAAAGAAAGATAAATATATATATATAGAACATGCTGATCCATTTTAACAACATAAATGTACTTAGTGTAGCATGGTTTTCTCCATATATACCCTCATATTTGAAATAACCCCTCCTACACTCCTCAGTTTAACCCATGGTTACAAAAACAACATGAACTCAGGAGATAAAAAAAAAATAATCAGACCCAGTTCATAAAATGTGATCCGACATGCTTTCGCAATCCGTTCCCTTGGATTTGTAAACTCACGGATTTGTGGCCCCGCCCCCACCGGCAGATCCATTTGTGTCTATGAAACATTATTTTTCATAGTATCCTATGAGACCATGATCCGCACTCACAAAATAGTCTTCTTTTTAGCGTTTATTATATATTAATCACCAATAGGATAAGACTCCACCACCTGTGTTTTATAGCCTAAAATAAACGCTAAAAAGAAGAATAGAAAATTCCCTGAATTTAAAAAGAAAAATAAACAGAGTTTCGAGAGAAGAAGGTAAAAAGCAATACAAAAAAAATAATGTGCCGGTTATGTTGTCATTCCTTTGCTCTCTAACTGAATGCAATGTTATAATAGGCCTAATTATTTAATAATAAAATTAACAGTGAAGCATGCATCTAACTCTGGGGGAAAAAGCTTAGTATAATAAAATCACCTAAATAAGTCTTCATGTTAAGAAAGAACTGTAAACAAACACATTTCCAAAACTGTAAAAGGTTATTTAAAAATAAAACATTAATTAATTATTTTATGACAAACATTTTACTGTCTTAAGTCCACTCATTTATTTAGCCTATAAATTAAAATAATAATAATAAAAATGACTATTATTTTTTATTATTATTATATATTATTATACAGGTTATGCATAAGAAGCTTTTATCCAAAATGACTTACAAAAGAGGAACAAATTACTCCAGGGTCAGTCACAATGCCAGGTTTATAATACAATAATAATCAAGTGCTAACATTATCACAAATTAAACAAGATTTTGATGCACATCTTTCTTATTAAATCGTTGTATTCCACATTGTACTACAATTGAGAGACAATCACTTAAGACACTTTGCTGTAGGTCTATTCCACATAATAATATTCACTAAAACAGTATGTTAACACGTAGGCTACCTAGGAGCTTGCTGCATGAATCCGTGAGTACAGTTTACAAATCCGAGGGAACAGATTGCAAAAGCGTGCGCATGGATTATGAATTCGTGGGTTCAGATTCAAAAACCGAAGATACGGTTTACAAAATCTGAGCACATGGATTGGATATTCATGGGTACAGTTTATTAATCCGTGGGCACGATTTGTTAAACCGAGGGAACAGTTTAAGAATTTGTGAGTACGGTTTACAAACTGATGGGATGGAGTGCAAAACTGTCACCACTGATTGTATTTTTTTCTCCTACAGGTGACCTCCCGGGCTCCGTAAAATTCTGTACAGAAGATGTGTAATAGCACCCACTACCGTATAACAATGAAAACACGGAGCACAAGTATAGCTCAAATATATTTAAACGTAGTATAGGTCAAGTATACTTAAATGTCATTTTAAGTATATTTCTGAGAAGTACATAAAGCCCATGTCTGAGAAGTACATAAAAAGTAGACTGAAAGTATACTGTCATATTTTTTAGTTTTTGTAAGTGTAAACGAACTGAAAAGAAGCTTTGAGCATGAGTATAGAAGATGGAGTTTGACTTACTGGAGGTCACTCCAGTAATTATATCCATTATATATATATATATATATATATATATATATATATATATATATATATATATATATATATATATATATATATATATATATATATAATAAAACGTCCAGTCGATCTTCTTGCAGAAAAGACAAGAAGCAGTGGCTGAAGTGGCTACACAAGAGGTGATTAAAATTATGAAGACATAACATCAATATGAAGAGGAAATTAGGAAACTTGAGACAGAGGAAGAAAGGTTAATAGCCTAGAGAGAAGATCAAGAAAAGGAGAATTCAAGAAAAAGGGTTTAATTTATCTCAGAAAGTACTATAAGGAAAATAAAGCTGGAGGAGAAGAAAAGGGAAGTGGAACAATTGGAGGAACTAAAAAGGCACAATGCAGCACAAGCAAGGCTACAAGTTTATGCTGAAAGCATCAAAGGTGATGATGAGTTTGAACAGTGTTCTGTTCCTCTGCAACAAAGACAAGAAGATTATACTTCTCAACCAAGCGTTCCTATTTCTTTTTCTCAGCCATTCATGTTACCTCAAGTCACTGCCCCTTTAAACCAACCCTCTTGTTCTCCTCAAAAAGTACCAATCACCCAAGATCATATCTCTCAGTCAGCTACATTGGCTGATCTAGTGATCTTGTGAAGGCACTTGCTGAAACAATTACAGCCAATAAGATTCCAATTCCAGAACTAGTTGTTTTCTCTAGTGATCCTCTGAAGTAAAATGACTGGAAACTCTCCTTCCAGACGTTAACTGATCACAAGAACTTGCCAGCCCATGAAAAACTCTTCTTTCTACACAAATATGTGAGTGGTCAAGCCAAGAGAGCTACTGAAAGACACTTCCTGGTTGGAACAGAGATTTCTTACACAGCTGCTTGGAACATACTTGATGACCGGTTTGGCAATCTCTTTGTAGTTGGCAAGTTGTATCGTGACAAAATACAGTCATGGCACAAGATTGCTACCAAAGATAGCAAAGACCTCTGTGAGTTTGTAGATATCCTGAGCAATGTTGAATCGGCCATGCCTTATGTTCAAGGTTTACAAGCTCTGAATGACTGTGTTGAAAATCAAAGGATATCAGCCAAATTGCCAGAATGGTTAAGTTCACGTTGGAATAGAGCAGCCACCAAGTTACAAGATGAATACAGAAGATTCCCTGATTTCAAATACTTTGTCGAGTTTCTCAACAAAGAAGCTAGAATCAATCACCTCAATGCAAGCAATAAATCTAGCAGAGCAAGAAAGTTTCAAGGACACAGATCAAGATCATTGTAAGTTTCAAAGGAATCGCAACTAAACTGCTAAGACAGTCACCACTTGTTCCAGTAAAAAGACAAGTATTATGTGTTTCTTTTGTAAGAGATGTTGTCACACTCTTCATAAGTGTCACAAGAATATGGAAAGAACTGTTGAAGAAAGACTGAAGTTTGTACAGTAGGAGAAGTTGTGCTTTGGTCATAATTCAAAAGACTGGACCTCTAGGAGATACAAAAAAATGTGGGAAGTGTCACCAAACGTGCCTACATCAGGACTGTGTATATAAATACCCAGGACGAAAAGCTAGAAACAGTTAAGATGAGACCAAGGTCAATCACGGATCTACAGACAAAACAGGAGTATCATTGGATACAACCAGTACGATCGTGACTATGAAGATAAAATTGAAAGGAGTGAAATTATATTCTTATGAAATTAATTCTTTGTGAAGCCAAACACTCAGGAGCTCTCGCAATGCAAATGCCATGCCAACAAATAGGAAGATCTAGAAGAAAGACCATTTGCTCTTCGGTCCTTTCACCCATCCTTCCCCCCTGGGCACATGGTCCAGGCAACTAAAAGTTGCTATGCTCACATAAAACATTTACTATATCTTCAGGATTCATGATCATAAACTTTTCATGTTTGGTGTCATTTTAACCTGTTAGCCAGTACCCCCCATTATGGGACTCACAGCTGAAAATGCCCTACCTAACTTAAAATTGCAACATTTCCTTATTTCAGTGTGCTACACTCTCAATTTTGGTGTCTTTGGAAAGAAGACCCTTTGGGCTTTACTTTTCATCATCCATCACCCCCCAGCCCCCCCAATATTCAGATAAATTCAAATAAGCAATATTCCGTCTGTTTGTGACACTGTATGCAACAAAACCATGCTGTTTTTTACTACCAAGACGCATTTTTTTGAGCTTGAGTTATTCCATAACGGACACAAACAATACTGTCCCTGAAGAACTGAAACGTAAACAAAGGAATTACTATCCATATAACAACGTTATTACTTAGTTGGACTAAACCTATTCTTTGGGATGTCGTTCAGTGGACCCTTACCTTTCTAACCAAACTGGGATTTACAGCTGTGGATGCGTTTATGACTCGTTATTTCGATGAATCTGGTACGTAATGCTTTTTGATTCTTTATGTTTTGATGTGTTCTGCTTAAACAAATTTAGCAAATACATTCTTTATAAGCTTTCAATTTAAAAACAGTGATCTGTCGTCGGTGTTTGAGGCTTAGATCTTTATAATGATATATAGTTTGTCAAAATTAATTTTGCCCCTTTTTATTTAATTTATTTGTAAACATTGTCACGTGCAAACAAAGACAGTTCAGTGCGTTGGCATCCAGGTGCGGGTTAACAGGTTAAAGGTCTTTGTGCGATTGGTAAATTGGTCTCAGTTTTACAGTAGTTACTTGTATTAAGAGAAATATTGAAAACTGTTGTAGAATTGTGTTCTCCTGAGGAAGGGTTGTGTCCCACTTTAGGGTCTGTGAGAATGCTTATCTGTCTCCAAGTCAGGTGCGACCCTGGGGCCACGAGAACCTAACAAAACGAAGGGTCTTTTATGTTTTTACAACTGATTTGAAGATTTCTTTGTTTTTCTTATTTGGGTATATAAGGGAGGTGACAAAACATTGCGGGGCGATTCTGTAGCCAGAAAGCCCATAGTAGGGAGTGTGTCCACATGTGCAGTCAGGTGTGCATCCTTTATTCCTAGATTTATCTTTAGCCCCTTTCACACTGCACGTTGGTCCTGGAAAATTGCCAGAAAATTGCAGGATCCCCTTCTGTGTGAACGCAAAGACATCCCGGGATTGATTCCGGATCGATCCCGGATTGGGGACCTAGTAACATTGCCAGGTTCAGTCCTGGAACGAGCTCTGTGTGAACAAAAGCCAGAACCAATGCCATAAAGGTTGTGTCGTAGTGATGACGCACGTTATTGCGCGACTCTTTTACCAGGTGTTTTGAAGGCAGATCAACGTTCGCGACTAAAAAATGTGCAAACTGTAATGAAGCAGAGATCAGTTAGCTCCTCACTATCCACGCTGAAGCTGAAATCGTTTGCCAGCTTAAGTAAAAATTAACGTGCCTAGTATTTTCGACTCATACATTACACATCACATCCTGATGTCACGTGTCATTACGGGACATTTACGGGTTGTGTGTGAATGCACGCACAGTTTCCGGGAAATCACTGTCAGTGTGAAAGGGGCAAAATCTAGCGACCCCGGGAACAATTGCCGGGACACATTATCCATGTAATTTCCAGAATCGCAGTGTGAAAGGGGCTTTTTGAGAATTTGATGTCTTGTATTGATTTGATATCTTTGAATTGACTATGTAAATTGGCATACTACATATTTACCTGACTGATAATATATTGTTATATTTGATTTATTCTGATCTCTTCTGAAATCATTTTTCAAGTAGATGAATGTGTTGTGGTATTTCCGCAAATATGCGTTCAGGGCAGATCAAACTGAAGCACCAATGGATGAACCATGGGGAACACCATTAGGGGCTTCTGATTTCTGACTGTCACTGGCTTAACACGGTGTAGCTCTGTGGTTACAGAGAAAAATACAATTTTTATTATGAGCATGCAGGGTGTAGTTCACTTAAAGGTATTATAACCACTCTACATCCTCTGAGTAAGTTCGGAACTGACGAGTTTGTGTCTGTTGGTTCACTATCAGCCGAAGTGCAATTCCTGTGCTGTACCTGGTCCCTAATGAACGAATAATTGAAAGTATGGGATTTCCAGAATACTCAAATATCTAAATTAATAAACAATGGATATCTGTGATCAGTTTTGATAGAAATATTGCCCAAATTTAATGATCACATGAAATTGGAGTCAGATTGAACACAGAGCTAGAATAAATTTCAAACTAAATCCTGATAAGCGCTAAAATCTGGTAAGCGCTTCCGTAGCCTGATGTCAAAAACTGAGAGACTTAGGAGGAGTTTCTTCCCCAAGCCATCAGGCTCCTAAACTCAAAACCAGCCTCTTAACATCTTCATGTCTCCACTTAATATTCAATTTATCAGTAAGATTTTCATCATTCTCTACCTCATATTGACATACTGACAGTGTCAACTTGTTTGCACATTCGCCTCTTGCACATTCCTGTGTATCTTAATACCAAACACAACATTATAATGCACATATGCACATTGCCTCTTGTACATCCCTGTGTATCTTAATATTTAAGACTACAGTTTACTTTCATGCACATTATTTTCCACTATATATTTAATTCTACATTACACATCTTTTTATATATTTTTATATTTTATTCTATATTTTTATTGTTTACTTTTATTTCGTTCTTTCATAGCTATATTTATGTATATTTTCATCTGTGTTGTATTCTTTAATAATTGCAAAGTCTCATTTACAAACATATTCAGTTTAGTACCACATATGAAGGTCAACTTTAACTTGAAAATACTACTGAAGTAAAAATCACAAATCTTGAATCTTGATAAATTCAGAAGCGCAAGTAAAAGACCAAATACACAATAAACCTTTGACCAGGCCGCTGGATTCCACTTTTTGGGCTGGCGGGTGGATTCTTACAAAATCTTCGGTGTAAGTCATAGGATTATCCTGAAGCAAGTTCTCAACAGCTGGTGAACCATCTCACAAGCTCTAGTCTGAAGTCTTCTTCATAAACAGGAACAAGGTTAAGGAGATGATCACTCCAGCAGAGATACTGAAGGTTTTTGAGTCAGACTTTGATAAAAGGAATAATGAGGAAGTCTCAACATCGCAAGAAGACTTAAGGTTTTTGGCAAAAGTTAAATAAAGGCATTAAGCAAATGCAAGACGGCACTATCAGATGCAATTGCCGTTTAAGGGTGAGAGACCGGACTTGCCAAACAAAGTGTGTGCAGAGCATCGACTCAGATCTTTAGATAAACATTTAAAGAGGGATGAGCAATACCACAAGGACTACCTGGCTTTCATGAAGGACATAATAGCAAGAGGCAGTGCTGAAAAGGTCCCAGAGATGGAATTCAGCAACCAGCATGATATATCCCTCACCATGGGGTTTTACACCCGCAGAAGCAAGGCAAGATTTGCATCGTCTTTGATTGCTCTGCAAGATTTCAGAATACTTCTCTGACTGAGCATCTACTGACTGGGCCTGATCTCACAAATACCCTTGTTGGGGTCTTGTGTAGTTTCCAGAAAGGGCAAGTTGCCATCATGTGTGATGTGAAGCGTATGTTCCACCAGTTTTATGTTGTCCCAAAGGATCGGGACTACCTGAGGTTCCTATGGTGGGAAGAAGGCAACATGGAAGCCCCACCAGCAATTTTTCAGATTAAAGTCCACTTGTTCGGAGCTGCCTCCTCACCTGGATGTGAAAACTTCAGGCTCAAGTACCTTGCTGCACAAGGTGAAGGCAATTTTAATCAAGCCACAGTGAAGTTCAAAAGAAAAGAATTCTACAAAGGATGTGTCATGACAAAACAGGCTGGGATGAACCACTTCCTGATGACCTCAAGCCGCATTTGGAAGCTTGGCTGCGAGACATCCAAAATCTGTCTTTGATAAAGATAGTCTCATTGTTAGTCTAATTGTTATGTGCCATCAACATTCAAGGATGTTCAGCAATATGAGCTACACCATTTCTCAGACGTAAGTGTGTCAGGCTATAGAGTATGTTCATACCTCAGATCTGTGACCGAGTCTGGAGAAGTCTACTGCACTCTCATTATGGGTTTGTTAAAGCTAGGGTTGCCCCAACAAAGGTAACAACAGTCCACAGACTGGAGTTCTCAGCTGCCATGGTTGCTACAAGAACTAGTGATCTGTTCAAGAGAGAACTAGAATTGGATGGCAATCATGAATACCACTGGACCGACTCCAGGGAGAGGTTGACAATGGAGACCCAGAGCTCAAAAGGGCACAGGTTCTTATGACCAAGGCAAAGGAAGAGTGGTCTCTGTCAGATCACCTGCAAAGGTTTTCAGATTGGAAGAGGGCAGTGAAAGCTGTAGCGAGGCTCAAAACATTTTGCAAGAAGTGTGAAAGATTTGGTAGAAAGAGCCAACAAATTCACAACACTTGAAGTAAGAAAGGATGCTGAACAATTCGTAATTTGTACAGTCCCAAAAAGAAGAGTTCAGTGACAAAATCAAGTCTCTAAGGCCCCATTTACACTACATGGTTCAAGTGACCCAATTCCGATTTTTTCCTCTCATGTGGCACAGATCGGATATGACCGGTGAACGTGTAAGCAGGAAAAAAACGCATGGATTCCGATTTTCTCAGATCGGATTCAGGCCTCATTCATATGTGGTAATAAATCGGATATGAATGTAAGCAGACAAAATCGGATATTCCCCAGTAAATGCGAGTCGTACGTCATTAAAAAAGTGACGTCAACTCAGGTGGACGCCACCAACTGATATCACATGACTTATTATAGGCGTGATAGAGGACGAAGGATACACACAGTGGAGCAATGCCAAGGTTTCATGTCTTTTAAGTCTTTGGGACGAAGAGACAGTGCCATGGCAGGCAAAAATGCAGGTTTGTTACAGAAATAAATCCGTGTTTAAAGACATTTCACGAGATATGGGGAGGCACGATTTAAGCGCTTTTTTTCTCCGCCGCTCCGTACGAGACCAATGTTTTGCTGATTTTTTTGTTGACTTTTCAAAATATTGTCGAAAGCAAAACACTGTATAATATTATTTGCATCTGCATCCATTGTATTTCGTGCTGTTTACTTCCTTTTCCGCGTCAGAACGTCTACGTTTGGTAGTTTCAGCAGTGTATAGTGTAAATGCAAAAAATCGGATACGGGTCACTTTTAAAAGATAATGTAATCGGGTCGTCAAAAAAAATCGGATATATAGTCAGAAAATCGGATTTGGGCATCAAGACCTGCAGTGTAAATGCAGCCTAAGACAAGGAAAGAAGTTAATTCAAATCAGTTCAACAAGCTGTACAAGTGAAGTCTGTTTATTGATGAGCATGATATCCTATGGGTGGGAGGAAGGGCATCATGCATCTTGTCTACTCATAAAACACTTCCATTAGAACAGGGGTGTCAAACTCAGTTCCTGGAGGGCCGCAGCCCTGCAGAGTTTAGTTCCTACCCTGCTCCAGCATACATACCATGTAGTTTTCAAATAAGCCTAAATTATTAGATTAGCTGGATCAGATGTGTTTAATTAGGGTTATATCTAAACTGTGCAGGGATGTGGCCCTTGAGGAACTGAATTTGACACCCTTGCATTAGAAGGTGCAACATCAAGGTTGTGGCATGACCATTAATGAAATCCACTCCGGTGGTATTTGGATTCTGGGATGCAGTAGTGAGTGTCATCTCACATCTACAAAATGTATTAAGTTGTAGGAAGCTATGGAAATGCAATCAGGAGCAAAGGATGGCTGATCCGTCACCAGAAAGGATGGAAGCTACTCCCCCAGGAAAGGAGAAAGCTGACGAGATATGGACTCCTGTTCACCTGCATGTGTTCACGAGCTGTTCATCTTGAGGTACTGGATGATCTTAGCACTAATGCTTTCCTTAACACACTGCATTGTTTCATTGTGATACGTGGGCAATGTAAGTCAGCTGGATAGTGATCAAGGTAGCAAATTTATCGGTGCAAGAGGGAGAGTTCCTGGAGAGCAGATCCTTTCTCAGAGGATTCGGCCAGGGAGGGGCTGTCGCGAGGAGCATGAGTTCCGGGAACCAGGTCCTGTTTGGCCAATATGGAACCACTAAAAAAGACCAGCTCCTCGTCCTCCCTGATCTTGCACAGTATCTATGTGAGTAGGCTCACTGTGGGGAATGCATATTTGTGCAGGCCCCAGGGCCAGCTGTGTGCCAGTGCGTCCATGCCGAGCGTTTGCCTCAGTTAGGGAGTAGAACCACTGTCAGTGGGTTGTTTCTGGAGATGCAAACAGGTCTACCTGAGCAAAACTCTGAACCTGGAAGTGCTGCTCTCCTCAGTGCCATCACAAGCCCCTACTGGCAACTCCTAACCACTTGAGAGACCTCTCAAGCTGTCTTAAGTAACTGGGAGAGTAAGAATGATTCTTGGCTTTAAGAAATTTTATAACTTGCTTAGTTTGAAAGTAGTAGTAAATTTAATGAATTTTCAGCACTTAAGACTAACATGGCACTTTGATAAGCTTGGTTAAATACAGGCCATGGATTCTAAATGGGTGATTTAAACTGCCAAAAAGTTAATGTTTTGCTAAAGGGAGACCATTAAGTGTAAACCCAACATGTCAAAATCAGAAAGGTTTTATTTAAAATGCTATTTTCAGAAAAAATGCAGGCTATATAGATAGTTTTATTATAAATGAATATATTCTTCTGAACATAGTACAAATAGATTTCTGCAATTTCTCTGAAAATGTCTATATGTTTTATGAACATGGATTTTTGCCCTGTATGTTTATAGTCCCAGACCCTCTCTTCAGATTACTAAATATTTAAAGATCGCTCCTTCCATTTAATGAAGACAGTTCATAAGTAAAAAGAATACATTGGCAAAAAGGTTTCAGCATAACATAGAACTAGAAAATAAAAGAATAACATAAAAATAAAATTTATTGTGATGCATGAAATTAGTGTAAGCACTGTAGTCATTCTAATATCAAGGTGGTTGAACACATATAAGTGGTTATAAGAAGCTTAAATGCATTCTGAAAACAAGGGTACAAAAATCCATAAATCAATGGGTTACAAGTGGTGTTGAGGTATGCAAACCAAAACAAAAACATCAAAAACATCAGCTGGGGTCAAAAAAAAAAAGGACAGAGAGCAGTAAAATACTGCAGCCAGCAGAACAAAAACACCCATGACATGATTAATTTATGAAGTTTAACAGAGATATCGATCTTATCATTATCATTTTTTTTTTTTTAGAAAAATCATGTTTAAATGTGAGTCTCAATTATGATCCATGACACTTTTAATGAACGTCAAAATTGTATTGCACTGCATTATATGTTTTGAAACTACAGAGCTTTGATTATAAAAAAAAAACTAAGCATTTAAATAATATTTTCCTCAAACATATTATTGTGAGATTGATATTTATCATTTTATGTAAGCAGTCTGCTATACTGTTATAAAGATCTCAATGATTTACATTAGACATCAGAATTTCACCTTACTATTTGCTCATATAAATATCAGCAATTGCACCAAAATGCATATTTTTGCTCAGTTTGGGCCTCATTATTCATATTCTCACTATATCATATTATAGAGTCATAAATCAAAATGCAAATCAAATAACAAACACAAATATATATATATGCTCGTCAGTTAAAAAAGTTTGCATACAGTATGTGTTTGTTATTTGACTCCTCAGGCTTTTATGACTCTTACAATATGATATAGTGAGAATATGAATAATGAGGCCCAGACTCCAAACTGAGCAAAAATATGCATTTTGGTGCATATATATATATATATATATATATATATATATATATATATATATATATATATATATATATATATGCATATTTGCATATTTCCTCACTGCAGTTCGTCGTCGTAACTGACTTGAGTAGGCAAATGCTCACATTCAATGGTGTTTGGCACTTTGGAGAGTGCCAGACACCATTGGAGACGTTCTCTTCACGGATGAATCCTGGTTTTCAGCATGCCAATTGCATGTCTTAGAGTCTTAGATCTTTGAGTTCAGCTCATGAAAAATGGGGGCAAAAACAAAAGTGTTGTGTTTATAATTTTGTCCAGTTTATATCCTATTATGAGAAAATAAAGATTTGAAGTAAAGGTATACTCAGATTTTGCCTCCGTTGTGCCTTTCCTTCCCACAGCCGTGAACACCCTTAGGGGACTGAGAAAAACTTTGGTGGCAATGAGAAGAAGAAAGATAATTTTCCTATTTAGAATGATTTTAAAATGTTTCATTAAAAATTATAAATATGACTATGATTTCTAATGTCAGGCTTTACAGGGTTAGGATATGTTTTATGCTCTGTTGTACCCGGGAATAAAAAGATAAAATGAACTGTGCCATATAAAAGAGTTGCAGTGGGGGAAAAAAAGAAGAAAGATGACAAATGATAAGTCTGAGCACCTTATTCAATCAAATGCAAAAGTGTTACAATCCTTGATGCCACAGATATAAGTGGAAATAAGAATCTTAAATGCACTCTGAAAACAAGGGTAGAAAAAAAACCATAGATCAAGGGGTTACAAGTGGAGTTCAAATATCCAAACCAAATTACAGCATCAAAAAACAACAGCTGGGGTGAAAAAATTGAAAAAAGGGTCAAGAGCTGTAACAGTAAAAAAAGGAAGCCAGCAGAGACAAAAAAAACACCCATGACAATGGCCAGAGTTTTAGCTGCTTTTCTCTCTCTGTGAGCAGAGCTTTGGTTCTTCAACCTTCCAGTCACTCTTTCTGACATAACTTTTGCGTTGTTTTTGTGCAACATAGAAGATTTGCATATACAGAGAGCTCATGATCATCCCGGGAAGAAGAAATGTGAGAAATAGACATATAATACCCCATTGCTTGTTAAAAAACAAAAACACAACTTCCCCACACAATGAGTCTGCAATATCATCATCTCAAGTCCAACTGCAAGTATTCCTGAAACACAACAGAAAAGCTGTACACAAATGAAACCAGCCATATGAAGATAATAAATGAAGTCACCTTGTTGTTTGTGGACCCTCATTCTGTATCTTAGAGGGTCACAAATGGCCATGTACCTGCGACAGATATTAAACTGAGATGTAGTACTGAGGAGATACTGAAGCTTGTGTGTCTAAACTAGCATGCACTTTACACATAAAATCTCCCAGATACCAGCAGCCTTCAACAGATCGCACCATGCTGTTCGGCATGACCAAAGAGCCCAGGAGACAGTCGCTGGCAGCCAGAGAGCGAACAATCAGATGAGTTGGAGACTGAAGCTGTTGAGTGAAGTGAGAGATGGAGATGATGATCAGCAGGTTCCCAAAAAACTGTTGTGAGGATCATCAGCACCAAGAAAGCCCATATATTGCCACTTTAACCACCACGTTACGCTGTACTTTCAGACAGGAGTCCGGCCAGAGTGGATAGCAGAGAAAAACAATCTGAGTGTTAGTTTCATTTGAGTCATCACGTCTGCTCTGGATACTGAGATAAATTCCTTTGAACTGTAAAAAAAGGCAGTTAACTATAAGCCAAAGTCTAAGCAGAATAATTTTGTAGATTATAGTTTGGTCAAAGACCAATATCCAAATACAGGTGAACATATATAGTACATTCCCAGCTAGTTACCTCCCTAAATTGACTCAGAGCAGCTCAGATTTGGTCATATATATTCTCAGATTTGAGGCAGCCCTCCCTACACCTGTCACTGTTACCCCGAGTACAAAAAAAAACAAAAAAACAACATGACCACCTGACCTGAAGCTCAATAGATGAGTTGGAAACAGTATTACACCTTTACTGAGGGTATTCTGGCCTTAACGCACAAGTATTTTGACATATTTTAAGTAATTTTGTCCCATTCATTGGTATGACTATAACCATGGCAGTCACTGCAATTTTTTTGAGATAGAATCCCACATTCACAAACAGATGTGCACCTGAAAATGGCAGCATGTATGTGGCCTTTGGTCCTTTTACAAGCATAAAAGCAAAACTTTATTCAAAATATTGAATGGATTATGTGTAGCCTATATGTAATATGTATATGTAATTACTAAAAAACTTTTCTCATCTTAGTAAATCACAATCTAATGACATTACGTTATAATCAATGAAGCTCTCTACATTGCATGGTGATCCTCTTACAACCCTATTTCCAGAAAATTTGGGCCTTTTGTGAAATACCCATAAATCAAGAAGATGTTATTGTTCATTCTCTTTAACCGGGAGTTATTTAACTAAAGTACAAAAAAAAAAAAAAACATCCAAGTTTTCACTGGCCAAATTATGGCTTTAATGGCTACGCCTTGTAAGTAAACTTTTAATTACACCTTAAAGGGATCATGAACTGAGAAATCAAAATTACCTTGATCTTTTGACATATAAGAGGTCATTGTACTTTAAAAACATCCTGTAAGTTTCAGAAATCAACACTTTCTCGTTAGTCTACAAAAAAGCTTATATTGAAGCCAGTATGTCGAAATGACAGCTTGTGGAATGTGTCACTTTATGATGTAATAGTGTGGCTAAACCCCGCCTCCGCAGAGGAATAACAATGGAGCTGCTTCTACATCACTCCTGATTAGCCCCCGCCCCCGATTCACGCATGTAGTGTACAGTAATAAGAGATAAGCAAGCACAATCTACAAAAGAAATCAAACGATAAAAATGGCTGACAAGTGCTTCCAAATTATTTTTTTTCCTACTATGGAAGTCAGTGGCCTTTTATTGGTGGCCAGCCTAAGGCACACTTAACGTGCAATAATCATGCTGTCTAATCAGAATCTTGATATGCCACACCTGTGAGGTGGTTGGATTATCTCGGCAAAGGAGAAAGTTTTGCGCACTAATACAGATTTAGACGATATGATATTTGAGAGAATAGGCCTTTTGTGGACTAGAAAGGGTCTTAGATCTTTGAGTTCAGCTAATGAAAACTGGTGGCAAAAACAAAAGTGTTTGCTTTTATAATGTTGGGGGGGGGCAGTTTATAATCCTAGCTCTGCGAAAATAACCATTAACATAAAATGAACTGTACCATATAAAAGAAGTTGCCGTGGGGGAAAAAAATACAAATAATAAAAATCTTACTGGTGATGAAGAAAAATGACAAGTGATAAGTCTGGAGCACCTTAGTCCTTCAATACCAAAGTGTTGTACAATCCTTTATGCCAACAGATATAGTTGGAATAAGAATCTCTAAATGCACTCTGAAAACAGGTAGAAAAACCCATAGATCAAGGGGTTGCAAGTGGATTTCAAAATAAGCAAACCAAATTACAGCATCAAAACCAACATGCGGGGTGAAAAAAACCTTGAAAAAAGGGTCAAGAGCGTGGAAACAGTGAAAAAAAGGAAGCACATCAGGAACAGAAAAACACCATGACATGGCCAGAGTTTGAGCTGCTTTTCTCGCATCTGGGAGCAGATGTTTGGCTCGTCAACGTTCCAGTCACTCGGTCGGACATAACTTTTGCGTGTGTTTGTGCAACATCGAAGATTGTCATATACATAGATCTCATTACCGGTCGGACGAACAAAAATTGTGAGAATTAGCATATACTACCCCATTGTTTAGTTAAAAAACAAAACGACAACTTTCCACACCATGATCGTCAATATCCAATCATCTCAAGACCAACTGCCAATTAGTCCTGAAAACACAACAGAAACGCCTGGACACACTTGAAAACCGGCCTAAGAAGATAATAAATGCAGTCACAGTGCTTGTTGGTGACCCCTCATTCCGTATCCTTAGAGGGTCACAAATTAGCCATGTACCTGTCGACAGAATTTAAACTGAGATGCAGTAAGTAGGAGATACACGAAGCGCGTGTCTAAACTATCAGCACTTTTACCCATCAAATCTCCCATATACCCGCAGCCATTCAACAGATCGCACCACTCGCTGTTCGGCAATGACCAAAGAACCCAGGAGACGTCGCTCCTGGCATCCAGATAGCGCACAATAAGATTAGTTCAAGACGGTGAAGCTGTTTGAAGTGAGAGATGGAGAGATGATCAGCAGTTCCCAAAACTGTTGTGAAGGATCAGCACAGCAAGAAAACATACATTGCCAACTTTAATCACCCCGGTCACCTGGACTGTTCAGACAGGAGTCCGCCAGAATGGATAGCCGCAGAAAAACAATCTGATTGTTAGTTGCAGTTGGAAGGCATCACGTCGGCTCTACCATTGAACAGAGATAGTACGGCCCATCTAATTTAACTCCCGAAATACTACTACTATCAGCTCCATATTTGGGTCATATACTAGTTGCTCATATTTGAGTCATCCTCCCTACACCTTTCACTGTTACGCCAGAGTAAAAAAAGTAAAATAGAACAGGAACTCAGGCGATTAAAATGAGAAAAATTTTAGCCTTCAACTGTGTGTCCTGACCTGAAGGCTCAAAAGATGAGTTGGGAGACAGTATTACACCATTACTGAGGGTACTCTGGTCTTAACGCACAAGTATTTTAGACGATATTTTAAGTAATTTTGTCCCGTGCATTGTTATGACTTATAACTATAATACTGGAGATCGAGATTGAGATTTTGGAGATAGAGATGGAGAATCCCACATTCACAACAGATGTGCACCTGAAACTTGGCAGCATGTATGGGGCCTTTGGTCCTCTTACCACATAAAGCAAAGCTTTTTATGTTCAAATACTTGAATGGATTATATGTAGCCTATAAGTAATATGTATAGGTAATTACTAAAAAAACGTTCCTCATCTTAGTACATCACAATCTAATGACATTACGTTATAATCAGTGAAGCTCTCTACACTGCACTGGTGATCCTCGGGACGTTTTGTGAAATGCCCTAAAACTCAAGATATGTTATTTGTTCATTCTCTTTAAATATAAACAAATTTAGATTTTGATGGCTACGCCTTGTAAGTAAACTTTTAATTACACCTTAAAGGGATCATGAACTGAGAAATCAAAATTACCTTGATCTTTTGACATATAAGAGGTCATTGTACTATAAAAAACATCCTGTAAGTTTCAGAACTCAACACTTTCTCATTAGTCTAAAAACAGCTTATATTGAAGCCAGTATGTCGAAATGACAGCTTGGGGAATGTGTCACTTTATGATGTAATAGTGTGGCTAAACCCCGCCACCGCAGAAGAATATCAATGCCTGCTTCTAGATCACTACGCGATTAGCCCACCCACTGATTCACAAGCATGTAGGATACAGTAGACTAACGAGAGAAGCAAACACACCGGTCTAAAATAGATTGGGATATCGAGCTTCGATAGACCAATCTCCTTTGAGTGTAAACTAAACGAGCCAATGCACTTGGCATGCAATTATTGCATATAATAAATGCAGCAGGTGCAATGCATACCAGCGTTTCAATTCGGAATACCGAGCGTCTGGTATCATTGCTGCCATCAACTGTGTCTGCTGTGAACTACGAGTTCAGCATCGCTCTTGGAAGCTTTGTGTGTTGGCGAGATGGCGCTTCAGGTGGTCGTTTCTTGAGTCGAGTGGATTGCGCAATTCATGCTGCACTACCCCCTGTCGTGTTGCAAGCAGCCAATTCCCCTGTGTGCCTCGGCACTAAAAGAGCATTTCCTAAAGAGCAAATTTCTCTAAAAGAGCTTCACGGTTGCATCTTTGGGTAAAGACGTGAGGATCATCTTTATAAGGATGCTATTTCACCATGGCTTTCTGTGAGTGGTCGTTACCTGGCAACAGGTGAGGGGTCACGATCGCTGTCCTCCAGGTGTCTGGGCATCAAGCCCCCTGACGGGGCCTTCGTGATAAGTCCTGTTCCAACTGCGGAAGATGGCCCATACTCAGAGATAGCGAACCAGGAACCAGGAGTCCTGCTGCCACGATCTGGGGTGTTCTGGTGGCGACAGATGAGAATTCACTTCCAAACAGTTGCACGGGTGGTTTGAGGATTACAGTGCGTGGCAAACCCTCCTGCAGGGAACCCAACCCTCTGGAGACCATCACTCCTCTTGCACCTCCAATCCAGTGGAGCAACCCAGGGAATGCGCTGGGTTCCTCTTCAAAGAGCGTACCCAGCGGTATCCAGTGGGGCCCCCCCGACCAGATGTCGATCTCAGCATAAGAAGGAGAGCTGACCGATAAAGATTCGGACCTGCGCTGCCGCCCCCCGGGATGGTGGCCAAGCCTGAAATCGGATCTAAAGATAAGCAGCTATGCTTTCCCCGGCCGGCCAAGAGGGTAGGGCTTGAGTGGAAATCTCCACCACGTCCCAAGCCCTTTGAGGCATGGTTTGGTTTCTCATGGTGGCTCGCGCTGGTTCTCAGCGCCCCACCCCGGTGCCTTTCTTCCCGGAAGTGAATGACGAGCTCACCAGGTCATGGATGGCACCTTTTTACTGCCAGAAACGGCCGGGTGGGCTCCTCCTCCCCCCCCACCCTCGATGGAGGTGCAGCGAAGGGGTATTCTGTGGTTCCTCCAGTGGAGCGGGCGGTAGCGATGCAATTGTTTCCTAAGTCTGCCTCCTGCTGGTGGGGTGAGACCGGTGCTTCGCTTCCGGTCTATAGGCATTCATCTGGTCTAACCAGCAGTGCCTATATGGCTTGCAGGGAAGCTGCTATGCTATGGCGTTACTGCAGGTGCACCAGGCCAAGGCCTGAAGGACCTGCCGAGGCGTGGTCACTATCCAGAAGTTCTGAAAGAACTCCGAACCACCACTGACCCTCGGCGCTCGAGCGACGAGGTTCACCGCAAGTTCTCTCGGGTCATGCGATGTCCACGCTTGTGGTCCAGGAGCGCCAAGTCTGGCTGAGTCTGGTTGAAATGAGGGACGGCTGACAAAGATCAGTTCCTTAATGCCCTGTGTCCCAGAACCGCCTCTTTGGGCAACGTTTTCAAGAACCTGGCCCAGCAGTGTCCTCTGCTGCACAGGAGCAGACTGAGAAGTCCAACTTTCTGCATGGTGGGCAGCTGCTGCCTCCACCACATCCTCCACCTGCAGCGCCCCACCCTGCTCATCACCGAGCGGGGTCACCTGCATCAACCCCCGGCGCCGCAGCCCGCCTCCGCAGGCAGCCGCCAGCAAAGTGGGCGCCGTAGAGCTGGGCTAGGCATGCCAACCCACCCAAGCCCTGTCTGGGGGGGATGGTGAAAGCACCTCTCCCTACCCTGGAGGAGGGCAAGGTAAGAATCTGGAAATCCAAAAGAAAGAGCAGTTTCTCTATTCTGGGTCAAAGGAGGGTACGGAGAGTTGCAGACGGCCCAACACTGGACCTCACTCATACTTCTCCTTTGCAGATGGCCAGCAGGGGGGTCGAGAGCATTAACGAAGGCCCTACTCACACACCTCTGCCAACTGTGGAACCAGGGTGGCCTTGCACCCCACACTCACACCCCTCTCCGGTCTGCTCACCAAGCACAAACGAGTTGGGTCCACTGGGTTCCACCCGCTGCCCAATGCGGGTACGGCTGTTTTTTTTCTTTCATTTTTTTTTTTCCTTTTTTTTTTTTTTCTTTTTTTTTTTTTTTCTTGTTAACTGTCCAATTGTAAGGTTCCTA
Source organism: Cyprinus carpio (assembly GCF_018340385.1). Taxonomy (NCBI): domain Eukaryota; kingdom Metazoa; phylum Chordata; class Actinopteri; order Cypriniformes; family Cyprinidae; genus Cyprinus; species Cyprinus carpio. The sequence continues at coordinate 24,224,286 of NC_056591.1, read as the reverse complement.
AGCGCCTGGTCAGCGCTACCCTAGCCAGTTCTCAACTGGCTTCTGCGGGACTATCAGCCTCGGCTATGACAATTCACGTTCACCCGGAGTTCCCCCAAGTTCAGCGGTATCCGCTCATACGTGAAATGTCCAAGGCCCTGTTCTGGGGTAGAGACACAGTCCTACTGGCGAAGGACGTGATAGAGCCGGTCCCTCCAGCCGATAGAGGATGGGTTTTACAGCCTTATTTCATTGTATCCAAGAAAAAGCACCCCCCCCCCCCGACCCCCCCCACCCCCCCCCCCCCCCCCAACCCCCCCCCCCACCCCCCACCCCCCCCCCCCCCCCCCCCCCCACTCCCCCCCCCCCCCCCCCGTGGGTTATGGGACCGATATTGGATCTGAAGTGTTTTGCCCTTCTCAGCTAACGTTCAAGATGTTGGCGAAAGCATCTTCGGGTGCGTCCGTCACCGAGATGGTTTGAGGGATA